>NW_015113505.1:271716-335314 GCF_001443285.1 Poecilia latipinna
TATTCTTTTTGGGTGAAAAACCGGAAAAAAAACGTCCCCAAAAAAAAAAAAAAAAAAAAAAACTGGAACTGCAGCAAAAAGTCATTCAACAAAGTTTTGACCAACGGGAGATGAAAACATGTGCATGCCACACTTTTTAGATTTTTATTTGTAAAGCCTGTAAAAACAAAAAAATATTTTTTGTTTTTACAAACAAAAAATTATGTACTGCTTTTGTTGTTGGTCTGTCACATAAAACCACAAAGCAAAACAATGAGGGCTGTGGTTGTAAAGTGATAAGCAAATGAAAACGTTCAAGAGGTTTGAAAACTTTTGTAAGGCACTGTAAAGTGATGATGTTAAGAATAATCCTTCTGACGGATTTAAATGTCCGCTGATTAAAACCAGCACTAACATTTGATTACTGTGCTGCTTTTTGGAGCAGAAAAAAACTTTCATTAAGCCTTTCCCTTGAATTCAAAAGTCTGTAAGGCCTTAATTACCGCTCTGATATTTCGTCATAGCTGGGATTAGCATGGATGATGAATGGCAATGCACAGATCCAAAAGTGCACTGATTAGAAAATGGAAACAAGCTTTTAATACAGTTTGTTTCCTATTTTCTCACAAAATTCAACATCTTCCAAGTGCACCTTGCGAGGAGAGGGGTGGGTCGCTTGAAAGTTAGAAATATTTCTCAAGGAATGCTGTGCTGCAACCAGCCAAAATCAACTTCCGCTCCATTCTGGATATTAGCTCATTTTCACCAAATGGCCCTCTGGAAAGTCATGTTGGAGGACGGGGTGTGGCGGGTCCTTCTGTAACCCGCTCTGTGTAATCAGGACTACAAGATTATTGCCTGGTTCCTTATCTTTCTAAACACACAGAGGTGGGCTGAGATTGTATCAGCAGCGCTTGGGGGAAATTAACCAATAGCTAAACACCACTAAAGCACCAATAGGGGCGAATACTAAAATACAGAAGGGAAAATATTTACAGTACAAGTATCGAAGAAAAGGGCCATGCTCAGTTTCAACAAGAAGGTTTCCATAAATTGTAAAGCTCTATGATTACAATAACATTAATCAGTGCTTTGGCACCATTGTTTGGCAGCTGCAGATGACTGTTTGCATTCTGACAACCATCAGTTCCTTAATACTCCCGTTACAGCAGAGGTGAAGGAGCGCTGGCACCCACAGTGCTCCCACTCAGGATGCACTGAACAGCTGCGAGGCCAGTAAAAACAAACTCACGCCGGGCGATAAGAAAAACTTGGTGACAACCCCAAAGAGCCGTTCGCCCGCATTGGTGAACCCCTGTGCAACCTGACGGGATTGACGTCTATACATTAGGCTCCTTTATCAATTCAATAACAATACATCAGATTTCCTTCCTTTCGTGTTGCAAGTCATGGAGAGGAGGTTTCCATGTTGATTGTCTGCGTTGTTGAAACTGAGCAAGAAGGCAACATTAACACACATCTTCCAACTTCATAATCCATAATGGCCATAACATGTACATCCAAACAAACAAAAAAAAGTTTCATAAAACAGGAAAATGTGTGGTTCCTTATCTTTCTAAATATAAATGTCTAAGGCTTACCTGGTTTTGGAGGCTTTCCTCCTTGCCCTATTGGGGAAAAACATAAGCATGGTTTTTGTGAACTGCATAAAATCTTCGGTACAAAAATATTTTATTCTGCCAATGCAGACAATTCACAAGTTGATTTAGTTTGTTTACAACTTTGATGAAAATTTATGGCCTGTTTGCAGGCCATAAATCCAACATCATACCTGCTGGCAGGCCTCCGTAGCTAAGGCCGCCCGTTCCGACTCCTCCTGGTACCAAACCGCCGGTCCCAGCACCTCGGCCTCCACCGCCATAACCTCCTAGTGTTGCAATCAGAATCACACATGTGCTTGTTTGATATGCATGCTGAATTTTACATATCACAATGAGAAAAATTCTATCTGACTTAACTATTCTGAAGAGAGCAACCGTCTTGCTCTGAGCATGTTAACAGGATATGCGGTATTCTTTATTCATGCAGTCTGTCAGGAACTATGACCCGTAGGTCAGGATGTCTGACCTGGCAACACCCAGAAAAACGTGTTTATAGACAGTAGCGTTGGAAGCCGTCCACTAAAGGAAAATGACCATCAGGGTTTAGGTTTTCTTTGGAAGTCCTGAAACAGCAGACTGGCACCAGGTGGGGAAAAAAGACTGCAGCTATTGCGACTCCAAAAGCAAAAATTTGGGTTTAAGAGAAATCTGGAGAAGGGCTTTTGGTTGACCTCAAGAAAGTTCTGGGGAAAACTGTTGAACGACTCAGAAAGGGAAAGCAGGGTCCAGCTAAGGGTCAGTATTGTTTATGGCAGCAACTGTTGATGCTGACAGGCATTATTCTTAGGTAATGGAAGGAGCACCTTTAGGATCTTCTCAATTCGGTCATAAGATCCTTCTCAGAGGAGGCAGAACTTGATACTTAGTTGTAGTTGTACTCGGAAGTGGGAAATTACGACTTCCCAGTCGGGAAAAATCAACTGGAACGCCCTCCAAAGTTGGATTTCCCACTGGGAAACTGGGCGCAACTCCAACTAACCCCAGTTACGGCTTGTTTTAAGGTCGACTTCATGTTTCAATATGGCCGCTCCTCGCAACAACAGTAGTAAGATATGGTGGAAACATGCCTGTTTTACAAGACGCACATGTAACAGTGCCTCTAACGTTAATGTTAATGTAACGCTTACATCTCTAAGCTTAACAAATCAATGACGTTCAGAAGCTCAGAATCAATGAAGCTCAGAAGACTGCGTAGTCTCTGGGCGTCGCCATGTTGAAATTTCGACTTCTCAACTAGAAGGCTGTTACCTTAGGTCTGACGTCAAACCCAACTCCGAGTGAAGACTTCCCAGGTAACTGGACCATAGTGTGAGCACTCAGGAGAAAACCTCTTAAGTCTTTTGCCATTGAGCAGGTTGCAAGTTCATTAAAAAGCTTCCGAGTGGAAAAGCCAATTCCGATGGAGTGACGAGCCTTGTGTTTTTAAACACATACTAGTCCTAAACGTAGCGTCAACTACGAACCAGCCAAATTTGCAGTACCGTAATTCTGCCATACTTTACGCTAACTGAAAAATTCCAACGGTTTCTGAAAGGAGAGACGTTGCGCTTTCCAGACAATATTTGGTTATTACGGTAATTTCGCCCCCGGGGAGTGACATTAATCTGAGGGGCACTCTTTTATTAGACGGAGTTATATCTAGCGAAAATAACTCGCTAGATATTGAAAGTTCCAGTTGTTATTGATAAATGGGCAAATATATTTACTCACAGGACATTTAAAGAACTGCGTACAATTAAAATAAGCAAATTTATCCAGGCGGAGATTTTAAATTTAGGACAGTAAGGGTTGGGAAGGGGGACCTTAAAGTGTTTTCATAAACATAATGACGTCTACTCAGGCATCCAAAATGCTGCTTTTAAAACCTTGTATCACTTTCTAGTTGGTGGTTATTTGCATCTTGAGTCATTTATAGTAAAGACAGACTTGTCATTGGTCCTTAATAGTGTTCTAAAGAAAGCATATTGCAAAATGAATGTTTCTTTGCATCATTTTGAGTTGAGAGAGTAATCTACCATTGCTAAGATCAATCAATGTCTTGAAAAAAACTCTTTAAAACTTGACAAAAGTAAACTATCCTTTTAGCACAGTAGTTGTCTGTGGATGCTTGATTTATTCTCTAACACTGCAGTAAATTAGTTGTAGATTCTCACTCAGTATAAGAAGTAAATCTAAGGTACTCTGTGATCTGAACAAACCACTGACTGCTAACAGGACCTCTTCTCTTCACAGCAGCTAACTGTTCCACCTTGTGTTTGTTTAACTGCTGAATGTTCCAACAAACATAAAGATGTCAAATGTTCAAAGGTCACAGCAGTCTTCCTGCAGCCGTAGCTTTAATATTTTTGGCTTTAAAAAGCTGCACAGGGTCAAACTTGTTCAGCAAATGGGAGCTGAAGGCTGGCCAGCATTATGAATACAGAGTGCGACCTGCTGCTAAATTGAGCCGTGCTTCAGACTTGTGAGTGATAGATGTGTGAAGTGACAAGCAGCAGACAGAATGTGTGCGGCTTTGCAGCAAGCCCAGTGGAAGCATTGACCACTTCGTCATCAAAAATAATGAGAACAAAGAAAAGCATATTTAGAACACCTCATAAAATCCGCATCTTTACATTTTAACTCATCTAAATTACTAAAAAATAATTGTTTGATATTGTAAATATCCTGAACCCAAAGACTCTTCCACTTACCTCCAGGTTTTGCTGGTTTATAGCCTGCAGGACCACCTCCAGCTGACCCTGTAAGAGTCACAGATTCAAGTTTAAAATTTATTTGGAACAAAAACTAAATACAGACATTTATTTTGGGTTTACTATCTTCAACCATCAAATTATTTAATGTCATCCAACTCAACAGGGATTTAGAAAATTAAATCAGCTGCAAACGTGTTGTACCTCATGTTTTCTCCTCTACAGTAGTTTAATAGCCCACTAAAGACAGATTAGTTTGCTGGAGTTGTTTTCGGTTACCTGGAAAATATCCAGTCCCTGGCAAAGGAGCGCCTGGTCTATATCCAGTACCAGGTGGCACATACACACCTGCAACACACATTGGGGAAAAAAGAACAACAAAAAAAACTTTTTAATCATCTGTGTGTCAGAATGAAACTTTATCAGGCAGTCACCATTTCTCATTTTCCCCTTTTCCATTCTAATAGCTTTTATTTCTAAACAAGAATCCCATTTATTAGGCAAACATTCTCAAACACATTCATCAGCCTGGAAACCGAGCAGAACCACGAATATCTGTCCTTGATGATCACATCTGGGGCTCATCACAGCTGTGATGAAGTGCACGGCGAAAGGTGAAAGCTGCTGGAGTCAGAGCGAAAGCAGAACTTCATGGATTTCCAGAAGAGTCCTGTTGAATTGTTCTCATACTGATGAGGCACCGCAGCTTTGGGTCGAGGAATTTGCAGCAGCACCCCGTCAACCCCCACCTGCGTCATCCCCCACAGCTTTGTCTCTGGCTGGAACTGCTCAGATGTTCGCTCCGGACTCTAGACATGATGGGCTCATGTGTGCAACAAACACCAAGAGCACAAGAACCTCGGTTTTTTTTTTTTTTTTTTTTTTTTTTGCAAAGAGGATTAAAAAGAATTACAGGTTGTTCTGGGACAAATAACAACTAAATCCGATGGGACGGGTGAGCTAATGCCTAAATTACAAAAGTATACTCTGAAAATGCTGGTTCGTATCAAAAAACACAATGCAATTGAGAGAGCTGGGGCAGTCGGACCACAGTGATTATGCCTAATGGCTCTTACATGTGGTAGGAGACCAATTAATTTAAACCACATGTCAAAGACGTTCATGTGTTTATTAGGGAAGACTGTGTGAACTCAGTCCTTCACACTGGCTGTGGCCGTTAGGAGAAGAGCATTACAAGGCATTACTGTCTGGTCTACCAGCAGGGATATTTATGATACCTAAAAAAACGTAAAATCTACACAGTTTGATGAACTGGATTCCTGCTTTAGTACATTTAAATCCAGGATGGCTATGAGTCTTTCACTAATGAGAAGTGTAATGTACCTTCGGTTAGTGCCATGATGAAATCCCACTTTGCTTTATTGGACAGCTAAAGCTCAGGAAATGAAAAGAAAGTGCAATTGAAAAGGCATTCAACATGAAAACCAATGAGCCATCTTCTATGGTGTGTGAAGACGTGTTTTTATAATGAATTAATAAAAATGTAGAAAGGATGAAACTCTATAAATCACTGTCAGCCTTTCCAATACTTTACAAAGCCAGCATGTAAAATTAAAACCCTTTTTCTGAAACGGAAACAAGCCTTTTGGATTCATAACCGGCAAGACGGAAAGATAGTTCCATATATCGGTGACGATGTAACAGCATTGTCTATGACTGAAGAGAAAAAAAATTATTTTCTTGATAAAACATGTTAACAGGATGAGTGGTCATGTGTCAGTCGACAGAAAAATGAAAATGTGAGTGCTTCTGCATGAACAGGAAGCATGGGGAAGCTCCATGAAAGCAAATGCTCCCACATACTTCATTGGAAGAGACTCAGTCGACTTAATCCAGACGGCGTGACGAAAACTGCATCATTTTTATTCACAGAGAGGCATCTATCTGCCAAAGTCCGCACCGGGCCTGGGTTGAACTACAAGGCACATCTTTGTGCAAAGAGCTGTGTGACTGGTCAGAAGTTTGTTGCTATGATTTATGTGGAAATGCGCTCAGATTGCAATGCTGATGTCTCAGTTTAACCAGTCTGCTTCCACTGTCTGGTGTTTGAATCCACAGGGGGGGGGGGGGTGAATACTTTTTGAGGAACGATTGTTATGCCAAGTTTTTACAAGACTTCGCTACATAACTTCAAAGACCGTCAAATGGCTAAAAAAAAAAAAAAAAAAAACACGCCTGGGGGAAAAGTGTGGCGCTCTCTCAGTGACCGTTTTGTAAGAGTGAAACGGAGGACGCAGGGAGGAAGTAGGAACCCTGCTGGATAGGAGCCTGACGTCCCCCAGGTGGCCTGCTCCATGTGTGCTGGTGACTTTATACCCTGAGCAGCACTTTGGCTAGCTGTTAATGTCTTAAAATGTACTATGTAAAATATCTTGCACTTCTCAGTACAAAGCATCAGCTGATGTATATTGTGTTACATCAATATCTGGTCTCTTAAAACTAATTTACTGTTTATCCTCAATAATAACATACGGTAGGGTCAACTCATTTTTTCTTATTCCTCATGATTCATACGAGGAAGCGAACGTTTGCTAGAAGATGCCATTCAAGTATTTACTCTTCCCTCCACCGCAGGTGCAGCATTAGCAGAAAGCTACGTTACTGTGGGTCAGTTTTGCCGTCACAAGTAAAATATGGATCGAACATATGCAGAGGAAAGTGAGACTTACAATCATTGCATGGCTCATTAATACGAAGTATTCTGGTGACAGATAGATGAAGTGCTGCCCCCCATGGGCAACAGAGTAACAGCGCTGGTCAGAACTGACGCCGATGTTGCAACATCTAGCCTGACCACTGCCAGAATTTTAGTGTTTTGAACGGTTTTTGTCACAGTTGTTCACTATTGTCATAAATTACAGGCACACTGGGCTCGCCGCAATGTGCTCAGAGAACATTTTCTTCCGACTTCTTGCTTCCCACTTGAGAAAATTGCTTTCTCAAATCTGAGCTGCAGGCTTTTCTATCACTCCTTATGTCTTGGGCGGACTTTGTGATACGGGTTGATCCCGAGTTAAGCAATGGAAGCACAGCATCATCACTCTTGGGCACCTTTTAGCTTTTGTTTTTTTTTTTTAAACTTTGTTTATTTTAAAATAAAATCTTGATCTCTGTCATTGAGCTAATGTAACTTTAATAAGCTATAAGCCGCAAAATTATACAGAAAAACTGATATATGCCCCATGCTGGGATGCCACTCAAATGTGCTGATCCACCAACGGTCTTTCGTAAATTGAAAGAACAACAATATTCCTTTATACAAAGCAAATCTGTGGTCACAATCTAATCGGAAGGACATCTGCTCGTGATCACGAACAAAATCTTTTCTTCAGCAGGGAGCCAAAGAGGGCTTACAGTCAGCCTGATTACGTTGAAACCGGGAGAATGTGGCTTCTCTGAATAGACGTGTTAATGGCAACAGTTACAGTGACAGCTGTGCATGATTTCATGAATGAGCAAATAATTTAGAAGATCAGAGAGCTAAACAATGGCGGAGCTGCTCAAATTTCCCGTGGTTTGGCCTTGCAGCACTGACCAAAAAGAGCTGAAAATCCTGCAGACTAAAAAACTGAAACTACAACAATAAATGTAACATCTGTGAGAAATGTAATATCTGTGTTTATGAGCATCTGACATTTTGTCCTTTCGAATAGATCATATATAGTCATTAACTGACGAAGGGTGTGGAGTGATTGTTCTCATTTTCGCTCCTTCGTTTTACATTCAAAAGAAGGATTTCCTGTCTTGGCAGGAAAGTGGAAACTTCGAGTCTGTGAGCAGCACTTTTTCCTCTAGCTTAAAACCCATATCTTGCTTCTGGTGCATTCTTACAGAGTGCATGAAGTTCACAAAGATGGCAAACGCTGACTTTTGCCAGGAGAAGAATTTTTTAAAAACTGCCTCCTGATCATTTTAATTCAAGTCACCGTCCACCGCCTGCATTCCTGGAGAACTCGACCAGGTCATGGGAATAAGCTGGAATGTGGTTCAGGGGGTAAAATTATCCAGGAAAAGAGATCAGATGAGGCTGAATTTATGCAGGAGTTAACTCAGGTCAAGAGTTTACTGTTTGTACTGTTTGAGTTGTAGCTAAGTTTGACAACTAGAAAGCTACGCAAGTAAGAGAGCAAAATGACTTGAGTCAGGCACTTTTTATTATTGCAATTTCACACATCTAAAATAATACACAAGTCTAAACCAAGTTACTTCATTCAGTTTGTTGTAAAACCAAATTTAGGAACAAGTGCTCTCGACTCTAATGATATTAAAAAGCTACTGATTTAGATAATTTCTAAATAGAGATGAAGTTCGCCATAAAATAAATTCTGCCCAGCTGTATGCATGTTTAATCCTGATCAATGCCGTGTTTTAAACGTCACAGTGGAAAACAGAGGGGTGATGTGTTTATCATCTGTTTAGCTGGCAAAATAATTTAGCATTAAAAAACAGATGATTTACTACAAAGTCTAACCGGGAACATTTATTCTGTGTGGATTTTGTTTTATGGATAATAGCGGTTGTTGCACCCAAAACTAATGACTGAACATTAAAATGTTTGGAAATTTTAAGTCAGAAAACTTGTTTTGTTTTCGGATCAAACTAAAGCCAATGATGTGTTTTTCCATAGTACCTCCCATGTTAACAGCGATTTTTACAACCGTTCTTTGTGTGTTTTAGTTCATTTACAACAACCTGGTGAGTAATTTGACATTTCCCCGATCCCTGTGCTGTGGTTGTTTAATGCCTGGCTGCTAGGGATGACAATTACCTTTCCTGTAGGGGCACAAAACAAATTAAAGTGGGTGCAAGAGAGATATACATGGAGAAATGAAGACAGATGGTGGTGTTTTGCTTGAATAAACAGTTTACATAACATGATCATAACGGACAATTTGGTAAATTTTGAGGGAAATTGCTGTGAAATGTTTTTATCACTTATTCAGGTTCGGCAACAAAGCTTCTCACACCATTGAATTGAATACATGTGCAAGAAAATCACAAACCTGTAGCCCATTGGAGTTCACATGTATGCAGAAATGTGAAAAAGATGTTTTGCCCTCTCAGTTTTTTTTGTTTGTTTTTGTTAATTTGTAAAAGTTTCGGATCAAACTAGTTTTAAAATACCGTTAAGGGAAATAAAGATGCCCATACCAATCTGACCCTAAGTAAAAAAAAAAAATAAAAATTAAATATGTGATTAACCACATTTTTTGGGTTCAGTTCCTTTAGCCACACCATGTCCAAACTACAAAACTACATGGCCTGTTCAATCAAAAATAATCTAAAATAGGGCAGTGCAACAACACGAAGTAATCTAAAGAAAATCTTAAAATCCAAGACCTTCATGCACTGATCTACAGAAATTGAAGAACAGACAAAAAACAAAGTCACTGACTGTTATTGTTCTGGAGGAAGTGAGAAAACATGGAACAGTCATAAATCTTCCCCATGAGTGGGTGTAAAAATCTCTCCAAAATTATTTGGGAGGTTTGCTCCCCGTTGCCTCTGGCATGAAACTGACGCAGCGGATCAGAAACAGAACACCATCCAGACAGGTTCAGAATAGGATTCTATAAAAGTCATTTCGATGCGATTGCCCCTTGCGTTCAGGAAACTCTTCAGGGATATCTCACTATCGGCCAATTGGCCGCTGAATGAAAACCTTTCCTCCTTAGCCCTTACTGCTTTCTCTCTAGCAGATGCACTGTTTTCCAATCTCTATCTTTCCAGCTGATTTTGTGCTAAAAAAAATTCATTCAGGATTCTGAAGCAGATACGGATTGTTCTTAGTCTCCCTCATTTCTTCATCCATCCTCACATTTTTCAGAGCACAGCATTAAACCTGGCACAATGGATGTAATGTTTAAGCACTGGTTAAATGATGGCATAACTGTTATTAAGGATCTGCACATTAGTAATCACTTCCCCTACTTCATGCAACTCCAATCAAAATTTGGTCTCCCTTTGAGCCACTTTTTCAGATACTTGCAGGTTTGTGATTCCGTCAGGCAGCACTTCCCTCACTTTGAAACCCAACCTGAGCAGAACAGCTTTTATGAGCTTGTAAAAAAAAGCCCCTTACCTCTAAAAAGCTAATTTCTCATTTTGTTAATCGTTTCAGTTCAACCCCACATTCTAAACACATAAAAGAGGCTTGGACTTCCGATAGGTGAGATTTCAGATGAGTCTGTCAAGAATTAAAGTCTGATCCATCAATTCTAGACTGCAACCTATTCAATTCAAAGTTATCCATTGGCTGCACTTTTCCAAATCTAAACTTTTTCTCTGTGTCTCACCAACTTGTGGCAAATATAAACCAGATGATGGGACTCTGGTCCATCTGTTTTGCTCCTGCCCTAAACTTATGGACTTCTGGTGCAAGACATTTCGATTTTATGGAAATGTCCATGGCAGACATCTGACTCCTGATTTGATAGTTCTGTGTTGCTCTAAATTTTCTCTTACTCTCCCCATGTCTGTACAGCAAGCTCTTATGTAACAAAGTGGTTTATCGTGAGGGAATGGAAATCCTCTAACCCGTTCTTACTTCAAAAAATGTTTTAATGACATGGTTTCCTGTATTTATCTTGAAGAGATTCAATACTCTTTGTCAGACAACCATCATAAGTTTCTTAATGTTTGGTGTCCTTTCAATAGATATGAAGAAAGAAATGGGATAAAATGATTGACCATTTGGATTTGGTTTTTATTGTTATTGTCATTATCATATTTCTTTTTACTTGCATTGTTTTATGGTGCACTGTTTGAAACACATTGTTTCCTGAACTGCCTGTTGCCCCCTTCGACTCTCTCTTGGGCTCGATTAAGCACTCTGGACAGAAAAGTTTGGATTTTTATCCTCTTTTATCACTAAGCCAGCAGGCTGACAGACTGTTTTGACAGTTTGGTCTCGTTTTTATTCATTTATTTGTTTATGTTGTATTGTTTTTTGTCTGCCTTGGTTATTTAATTCAGAGAAATTATGAATAAAGTATAAAAAAGAAGAAAGAAAAAGAAAATATCAGTATCATCCCAGTAGTCAAACATGGCCGTGGTCATGGGAAGCTCTGGGGCAGCTCAGCTGCTTCAGGACTTGGAAGACTTTCTGATGCATTGGAAATGATGAACTCTGCCAAAATCCAGCTTATTCAGAATGTCCCAGCAACACCATTCGAGACCTTAAGCTTAAGCACCACTTGGATTATTCACCAGGACAAAGGTCCAAAGCACAGCAGAAACTCAACCCTTGAATGACATAAAAGAAAAGCGAAGTGAAGTGAAATTTTTGTGGTGGCTTAGTGTGTCTGGATTTCAATGTGGTTAAAATGCTGATATGAACATAAAAAATGAATTCATGGTGAACTGCCACCATACCCCACACCGCGAATGAATGAAAACAGTTATGAAACAAAAAAGAAAAAGGAAAAAAGTGGGTTAAAGTTCTTCCAAAGCGATATAAAAGCTTTATTCCCAGTTATCCTAAGCTCTTTATGGTCGATTTTTCTGCCAAACGGTGTCACAATCAGTTATAAGATTTCAATGACAATTACTTTTTTCTCATATGATTGGTTTGGATAGCTTTGTTCCTTAACTTTAATCAGCATTTGAAATCTACATTTTGTGTTTACTAACCTTGTTTGTGTCTCACATTAAACATGCAATGCATATGTGGCACATAGGTCATGTTGACGAAGTAGTCGAGGTAAATTAATACTACTGCTTTGTGCTTTTGTGTGTGTGTGTTATTTACTAGTTGTGTCGCAGTTTGATGTGGTTGCGAAGGGGATCAGTATCGCTCCGTCGTTGCTAGGAGACGAAGGTTGTGGAACAGATGTTTTTTGGCAGAGGGCTGTGTAGCGATCCTGCTAACGGATTACTTTGGCTGCGTTCACATTGCAGCCTGAAATGACCCAATTCCGATTTTTTTGTCAAATCGATTTTTATTATTATTATTTTATTATTATTATTATTATTATTATTATTTATTTATTTTTTTGTTTTTTTTTTTTTTGTGTCGTGACCGTTCACACTGCCAGTAAATGCGACCTGTATGTGTTCTCCAGTGTGAATAGGCAAACGACCTGAAAGTGTCCTGCATGCGCACTAGAGGGCGCAATAGCGTCAGCGTTCTCAGTGTTCTGCCAACCGCCATAAAAAGAAGAAGTGCTCAGTGTTCGCGGAAGTAAACATGGAGGAGGCTAACGGTGGAGCTTAGCTTACACATTTGAAGTTGTTGTCCAACCGGAGCAGCATATTAACAACTTAATCCTCCGTCGTAGTTGTTTTTCTCCCGCTTGCGCGTATTATGACGCAGAATAATGACATTTGTCGATTATAAGTGACGTTCAGGTCGGATGAATGCGACGTTAGGTGGCATTTGAATTGGACACGTATCGGATATGCAATTGGCCTGGGTCGCATTCGAAAAGAATCTCCACTGTGCTGTTCAGACTGTCATGAAAAGATCGGATACAGGTCGCATTACTCATTGGATCGGTGCAGCCGATCCGATGTACAGTGCATTTAGGTAACCATGCTAGTACCAGACTCGGCAAAGCCGACCTACTGTCACTTTTATACTATTTACATAGCAAGGATGAAGCAAGAACATGTCAAATGCATCTCACAAAATAAATTTTATCCTACGTCACCATCTCTCTTGGTCATGTCCAACCTTGTCTCTGCTTCCCTAAAGCATTGAAGTAAGAATCAAAGACGAGACACAAATCCTGTAACTCTGTGCCTTCCAACGAACTGAGAGAAGCTGTTTCTCTAGAAGCTGACAGACAGGCAGTCATTACAAGATTAGGCAAGTCCTGTCTTCTGAATCAACAACAAAAAACCCAAACAGAATGGTTTAAAGCCGTGCGTTAAGATAACCATTCACTATGAGTAATCGATACAAGCTGGTGGAACAAACAGTTCAAATGTGTAGTGATTAATTTGACAGACTTATTAAAGGGCATCAATAGCCCTGAGGAAGGTTTCAGTTACTGGTATTTATTCAGCCAGTAAAAGAAAAAAAAAAGTATGATAGTGTTCAATCTTGTCATGTTGTCTTTAAACTTAAAAGATCTTGGACATCAATAGTGCCTGAAGGAGAATGAAAACATTCCCGACAGGAGCCAGTCCAGACTGCAGCGAGTCTGCTTCTGATAGATCACAGCTTGGTGAGTTAATGTGCTTCTTCTTTGAGGATTTGGCACAGACTAACTACAGACCAAACACACGACTGTGAGACGTTAAAACTGACTTTATCTAAGCCTAAACAGTAAACGCTGTGCAGATAAGTGTTAGAAGCACCAACGATGATGAGGGAAAACAATGGAAACGCCCCTCACGGAAACATTGTCGTGACAGCGATGGCCTCAGGAGGAGAAATCTGGGAGAATTTGAGACGTTACAAAGTTGTCCATTTAATTTTTTGAAGGGACTGGACCGGATTAAACGGACCATGTATTAAAACAATGGATCCATTCATAAATCTGTGGTGTAATCCTCGCAAAACCTTTGACAGCAGTTATAATAAAAACTTGATAGGAAAAACCGTTAGCCAACATGTTAGCAATCGCTTCTGGCTGAGATTTTGATGTGAATCTATAAATGTGGATGGAAGTGTCCCTCCTAAATAGATAGCTCAGATGCTTTGAAGTGAGGTTCAGCTAAAAGATTGTTAGAGCAGTCGATGGATCTCTATTTATCAGCCTCATCTGTATTCACAGATTAGTTTCTGCAAGAACCTAAAGCTGATTAATAGTCCAAGGGGAATGAAGTTGTAAGTGGATTTCTATTGCCAAGACAACATCTCTGACCAGTTAATTAAGCTGTTTGCATGTTAGAGTTGGGCTTTGCTGACTACGAGCAGCAAAAAGCTTTATTTTGTGCCCTCACTTTGTATAAAAACAGATTTATTTCGAGTGACTAAAGCTAAAAACCTGCCAGATTGTTAAAAGCTAAGACGAATTCAATCTCATGTTGCATCTAGCATTTGGCTTTGGTTTCTTTTTGCTCTTGCACGATGCTCAAATTGAACAATTTTGAGGTGAGTAACAAGCTCTGACTCCTGAGAAATGACCATATAGTTCCACTCTTACGTTACAGCACTTTAGTCCCGGAGAAACCAGTCTGGATTTATAAAAAGTGAGGATGTTAATCGAGTCAATTATGGAAAGTGAGCTATTAGCAACCGAATCCTTAAATGAGAACCTCACTTATGAAAACCCGGGCTTAACCTACAAAAAGTACTTTCACAACAACAAGTGGAGTTCAATCAGTGCTTGAAAGCAAACAGAATCGTCCCTAATGTGTTCAGAATGAAGTCATCATGCTACAAAATCACACAAAGCCACTCAATATAAACAAATTAAATTGCTTTAGTGGATCAAGCAATAAAGAAGCAAAATTAAAACCTCACTGTGAGAGAACAGTCTGGGTTCTGTCCGAACTTGGGCTCAGTTGGTCTGTTTCTTTAAAAGCAGAGCGGAGCTGTTGAGTGATGGGACCCATACAGTAAATGTCACATTCAATAAGCTTTCACCGGCCCGTTAGTTTGGCAGAACAGGGGGAACGGAGCCAAAGAGAAGAACATAACATGCTACCAAAAAGTCCTGGAGCATCAAGGTTATCGTTCAGGTGCAAAAGATTTACAATTACTTCATGTTTTTGGACCGAACATCTTGTCCACCAGTCTAGAGATATTTTCAACAAGCTTAATAAATGGCAAGCGAATTTCACTGATTTGCATAATAAACTGATCTGGCTACAGCCAAAGGAGACAAATTGGCTTCCAGCTACACTAAAAAAAAAGCTCTCCTTCAATGGAGAATCTATTTCCCTAGATTCATACAAACAGTTGAGCTGGGAGCTGTGAATGGGCTTCACTAGTGCCAGCAGTGATGCAAAATGAATGGTGGTGCTGAGAGAAGTCAACGAGTGCAGCAAGACACACATGACTAAACTAAAACCTAAATATGTGAAAGAGAGTCTAAATCACACGAGTCAAACTCCAGTCCTCGAGAGCTGGTGGCCCGCAACTTTTTCATGTGGACCAGACTTTGACGTCGCTGGTCGAAAAATAACGCCAAGAAGCAAAAATTATAAGAGACCCTGAGAGTCTCAACACAAAAGAACAAACTTTTGTGTCTAAAACAATCCAAAAACAAAACTGGCTCAGACAAAGATCTGTGGATCGCAGCAGAAGACGTTAAACAGGTCCAGAGCATCATGCAACCGCCACCATGTTTGACTGATGTTATTTTCTGAAACACTGTTAGAATATTTTCTCAAAAGCATTTGGGATCATTTACATGTGAGATCAGTTTTGGTTTATTACCCTTTTCCTATTGATAGATGGTTGTTGCAGGAAAATGTGGTTAATCAGTTAATTTAACTTTTTCCCTCTTCATAAATAAAATCTGAATTTTGAAACTGTATTTTATATTTACTCAGTTTATCCTTGTCCAGTGTTAAAAGTTGCATAAAGATTCAATTGTTCCAGTGTGTCAAAAATAAAACAAATTACAATTCTGCAGTGTTTCAGGGAACCAGCAAAACAGACACCGAGTAGCATGGGAGGGGGCACATATATTAATGAAAAACACGCCAGATGTTTCCTCTAAGACCATAACTCATTTATTCTTGTCGATGGAAAGCTTTCAGACAGGCCTGGCTTCACACCGCAATTCTGAATTTCTCAGACATAAAGAGGTGTTTTCTGGCCAGGAGAGTTGAATGGGCGTGCGGGGCGTTAATGAGGTTCATGTTATTCACAGATAATTTACCCTTGGACCATGCACAGAGGCATTTTTATCAGGTTAAAGGGCACGCACAGATGGATCTACTTTAAGCCTCGCAGAAATGTTTGATAGATATGGATTCAATATTCGCTCGAGATCAAAGTTGTGCTCCAAAGTCAGTATTGAAATGTTTTGGCTCTTTTCTGTTTTCGTGCCGCATATTTAACCTGACAGCAGCTCAAAACTTCAGCTGAAACATGGAATGCAAAAGATGAATGTTGTACAGGAGGGCGAGGTAAAAGAGAGAGACGACACGATCTTCGAACTGACAGCCGGCAAATTATTCACCACACGGGCTGATTGAAAGGGGCAACTGGAACGAGGAGAATGTTACTGTAGGTTCACTAAATATTTATTTTGGGAAAAATTACATTTCAGAAAAAAGGAGCTGGGACACTGGAGGATAGTGAGGACAAACAGCTGTGACTCTTAAGCTGATAAATAAAAAAGAACAAAAGATGGGATTCACGGCAGCATTTATAGCTCGGATGATTAACATGTTTTCCATTTGGAGGTTGAATAACTTCAAGACTCTCGGCCAAAACACAGACCGAGAACCAATCAAAGCAACGCAAAACAGAGGAGGAAAAACAAATCTTGCGAGCTGAATGATAGTGGGAGGAAAAGGCATGCTCACAGCCTCGCTCTCTTCTTCCTCTCCTTCTAAAACAGATAAGGCGTGACTTCAAGCTGCACTCGAAGCCACTTTCTCATATCTGCAACAACAGACTATCTAGTCAAAGCTTTCTTTGCGACCCTCGCAGCGAGCTGATCCACCCAGAGGGTTCGCCAGGGGTGTATTCAATCTGTGTGTGGTTTCTCTGAACAGAAAGAGAGGCCAGCTGGAAGCTTCTGGGTCTGACATTTTTTAAGGATGGGATCTGGGGCCAAGTGAACATGCACATGCAAAGGTGTGTGCAGGAGCCAGTTCGGCTATGGGAGATACGATAAAATGTGCAGACCCATGAGAAACGAGCCCGAGTAACGAACCAACGCAGTAAAATTCAGCTTCAGATTGCACAACATGACAAGAGGCCAGGATTATTATCTAGTGCAGGAGTTACTTTAAGATCCAATAACAAGTTAAAATCTTTGGACACAGACGTCTGGTTGGATTCACGCGACCATGGGAGAGCAGAGATCTTCACTTTTTTTCCTTTTTTTTTTTTCTAAAACTCCAGCAACAGATATTTGACGCAAATATGAAGCAAAAATAATGACACCACTTGCATTCACTGCCTGTTTTCACCTTGGTACTGCTGATCTGTCACTTTGAAAAATCCAGTTCAAAAAGCACCGCTATTTAACTAAACTTTAACTTTTATTTCACAGGAGAAAACATTAAAGTGCACTTTAACAAAAAAACAACGACATGAATTTAAATGAAAAATTAATTTAAAAAAAATTAAAAGCTTTAATTTGATCACCTTAAGCTTGAAATGTTTTTTTTTTTAAATGCATAAAGTATGCCTGTGCCAAGTCTGTGACTGATGCAGCCCAAATTCCTGCAGAGTTCACCTGTTGCACACTTACCTCCTTGAAGAGAGGACTGAATCAACGCTAGGAGGACGACTCCACAGACGAGCAAGAGAGCGTTTCTGTTAGCCATCTCTCTCCAGAATGCACCACCCCTCTCCCGATCAGCTGGTTTTATTCTCTCCCAGCTAATTACCTCTTCCCCGAGGTCTCAAAGAGCGGACAAGTAGAGCGAGAAAGGTAAAAAGATACGGGGGAGACGCTGTGTCATTACAAGAGGGGAGACGACTCTGCTTTCCCCCCCACCCACTCTGAGTCTGGTGTTGCTGTTTTTATTCTGGTCACTGCTGCCAACTGCTGAGACGCGGCTGCCAGCGAGGAAAGAAAAAGAAAAGAGACAGACACACACGCACACACACACCCTAACCTCTGTGCTCCCAATCCACAATAAATTGAACTGTCAGCCAAACATTTGCATGGATACACAGAAATATCTGTACGAGTCAGATTGAATATAAAAGAAGAGCAAACTGCATACCAGAATAACAATTCGTCTGCTATGGTTCTCATTACCATCTCCTGACAGACAGTAACAAAACTTTTACGTTTTTCTTTTTTTTACTGCAAGTGAAGAAAAAATAAAATAAAAGTAAAAAACACAGAACAAGGCATTGCAGTGTGAGCAACTCCATAAATAGCTGAGAGAGTTTTTAAAAAATCCCCAAAAAGAACACATTTAGCAACAGTCGCCACAAAGCAAAACAAAAACACACACACAAAAAAAATGCACTGGAAATCTTATAACAGCAAGCGATTAAGGCAATTTTTCCAGCAGAACATTTGATGACAAAACATGTACCTAGTTAGGTTTTACAGTCTTTATATTCTCCAAACCATCAAATAATATGATGCAGAGACGGCTTCTGATTAATTTCACAGTTTTTATGCCATCTGGACTAAAATCACTTTCACTTCCAAAAGTGAAACATTTAAATCTCCAATATTAGACTAGATTATCCTGGGTTCTCTAAAGGAAAACCTGCGATTTGTGATACCTTTATTCTGCGGCTTAACCACTTTCCTTGGAACTGAACGATTAAACCACGCAGATTCCACTTAAAGCTCACATTTTAGTGGGGTTTAGGATAATCAATGCTCATTTTTGAGCAGCTGGAATGCAAACATCTGCAGCATGTGTATATATACCAGTCATGTAAACACACACGTGTGGCGGGGTTTAGTGAGATGCTAAGCAAACGCTACCTACTTGACTCTGTTTTGATAAGACTTGTTGATAATTTTGGTCGTAACATGTTTCAGTGCCCTTCCAGTAAACCGTGTAACATAGAACCTTTGACAACAATCACAGAATCAATTCTTAACATTCCTTAGCTAATAGTTCACTTGGCATAAGTTGGATCATTTTAATCCAGCTGCAGTCCACTCACTAACCAAACAGCACAGACTCTAACCCAGATCCCGAGATGAAGATGAAAACCAACAAGAACGCCTGCTTTGAGTAAACGAGGAAACACTGAGGATGATTTGTGATTTACTCTGGGATCACAAAGACACAAAGTGAGGAGAAACTCTACAAAGACATCATACGCACCCCACTCTGTCTTGTGGTTTGAATTGGCAAAGGGAAAATAACCGTATTATCTCAACCTATTAGGCTGGAGTGTAAAAATGCGAGTCCCAAGTTGACCAAATACAGTATGAACGTGAGCGCCTGTGAAAGGCACCAATGACTTGCACGGTGAAAACCGTCGCTGACACGTCGCCGCTGACAGACCTGTCAGTGTCCATCGGGCCGCTCTCCCTGGAGGCACATATTTAGGATTTCAACTCAGAGAAGGTTGAAGAGAGGTCCTTTTTATTGGCGAGAGCCGCAGCCAAAGTCATTACTCTCTCAGACACAGACCTGACGGACCAGACTGTTGCATGCGGCCTAATGGGTTCTGCTTTCCAAGACACACAGCATCCTTCATACCGGTGACGTTCGCCGCATTAATGTCCGCATTACCTCATGTTTGTTTCATTGAAGTTAGCTCAGGCATGTTGACAACGTCAGCTGTTAAAGGTTTGTTTGGAATAAATGCAGAGCGTGTTTTCATGTGAATGATGAGGCCAAATTTTTCAGAAATCTGCTCCGTTTTTTTTTTTCCGGCCTCGTCATGTGGAGGGGTTGGGGGGGGGGGGGGGGAGAGATGCAGAGACCCAGGTTGTAGAAGAAAATGATGAATTTAATGAAGAGTGTAGCTCAAAAACAGTCCATATCTCAGGCAGCACAGCAGAGCGGAAACTCAGAGGCTCAGCACCGGTAGCAACTGAATTAAAGTCTGACGTGACGAGCTAATGCCGACACAGGACTTAACAGTTCAACTGTGCCGGCAGACAAACTATCATAGACAAAGACCCGACAAGAGACAAAGACAACAGGTGGGTTTAAATACACAGGGAGGGTAATCAGGTAACTAGACACACCTGGGAAGCAATCAACGGGGGAAGACACAGGACAGAAACTGAACACAGAAAACCCTTAAAAATAAATACACAGAAACACGGATCATGCCAGGCCTCTGTTGCAGAATGAATTTGAGATACACTTTATCTTTATCGATGCACCTTGAGAAATCCTACGCCTGAAAACCAAATCATTTTGGTGATGTAAGGAAAAGCAAAAAAACAAAACAAAACAAAAAAAATAAAAACAACACCGAGCAAGACCTCATTGCGCATGCATTTCCTCAAACTTCATCAAACTCGGACCATAAGTTTTAATTGCTAATAAGCTTGCCGAGATCCTCCACCCTGGGATGCCGATTCAAACAAGTGAAATCATCTGTTTTCTGCTCTAAAGTCTTCCATTACATGGAGAGAAAGGGGGGGGAGGAGGGGAAAACACAATATAAGGAGAAAAACTCAAAAATTTAAAACAAAAGCAAATACCGTGTAAATATTTGAAAGCCTCTCGACTCTATGATTAAAGTAAATCATTAATTACAATCCAAACATCAGGAGGAGATTGACCTAATGCTGTATTATGCATGGTACTAGTCTTTCCATATTTGATTTAGGACCAAAAGCCCCAGCTGACCGGTCTGCTTGGGAAGCAGAAGTGTATTCTGGATGGGAGCAGTGTTTTCCTCAATCTATTTGCAAGCCATAATGTCTATTTTAGCTAATGTCTGGGTTTTATCCTCTGGGCTCAGCTACATGGTGTTTTTGCCAAGAAAGCAAAGAACATGGACTTTGGGGAAGGCTCAGAGAGAGGTCGCATAGAACAAACTGTAATTAATAAAACAAATAACTGCTTGCTCCGTATAACATTTAGGGTCCATATTCATGTAATTACGTTGCAGCAATAATGTTTTTTTAAAAAGAAAAGAACAAATTTTAATTAGTTTGATCCCGTTCTTCATTGTGCTTCTTGAATTAAAACAGACAGCTACAACATGACGTCGGCAAGAAAATGACACTTACTGTCATGTTGAATAAATCAGAATACTCATTCAGATGAGGTTCGTTTATCAGATTGAAAATACCTTTTGAAAATAACATTTGAGCAGTTTTCAAACGTTTCCAAAAGTCCACATTCCTGTTTTTAGAAATAGTTAGAAATAGTTGTTTTATTGATCTGATGTAATAATCTGATTTTAAACATCACGTTTCCAATATGGGAAATAATCATAACTAACAGAACTGAAGGCTTTCAAATACTCATCTGTGTTTAATAATGTTCTTCAATTAGTGATAAGGTTCCTGAAATATATGGGCTTTTCAGTCATATGCTAATTTATAGAACATTCTTACGGATCAGTACTAATCAGTAACATGTGTAGTACTTGTCACACATGCTCTTCCTTTGTGTGACAGACTTAGAGAAAAAAGTATATGAATTAACAGTTCTTATTTTCTATTTAAATAAAAAGGAACAAAGCTTAACAGTAGATAAAAGGGAAATTAAAGGAAGCGGGTTTTGAAGAAGAAGCTGCATTAACTGTGGAGATTGTGAATCTGGGGTTTTGTGCACCATTAAGGATCATTTTAACATCTGAAAAAGCCCATTTAAAGATAATTTATGTGATGAAACTGTAAGACTTTCTTTAAACTGACTGTACCCAGCATTTTGTTTTTAAACCAGAATGTGAACAATGCAGTGTTTTAGGTATTGAATTTCTTGGCTTATTGTCAGTATCATTTTTCTGTTTTTAATATTTTTTACTCCAAATCCAACATACTTTATTGGATAATAACAGCTGATTGACGTTGAGTTGGATTTCTGTCATCGGTGAAAGGTCACTAAAAGGTTACACTAAAAGTATTGTAAATAAACTCGTAAAGATGATGGATTTACAAAATAATTACTTTGGATTTTAGTTTTTGGAGAAGATAAGACAGCTTTATTCTCCAGGAGCAAACAGATTTTCCTTTCACATTTGAACTCATCCCACTGGAGTTCAGTAAATTCCAGTCGTAACCATAGTTACAGCAGTGGTTTCCAGTTAGAGGTTAGGACACCACTTTGGGTCAAGAAACATCAAATGGGGGATTTTCTGGATGCCAAATAAATGTTTAATTAATTGCTCAGCAGAATTTCAACTTGACGGCTGCAGGAGAAAAAGGACGTTCCGCAGATCTTAAAAATCAGGATTTATGGCGCATTTTTAATCCTTGTTTAATTGGCTTTTTAGCCGTCTTTTGTGGATCAGAAGCTGAAATGTTTGAACACCACCAAACCACTGATTTATGAGCATCTTTACCATAAAACTTTGTGCCAAGTTTCCCCAGTTCAACTGTAATCATGAGGACAATTCAGCTGCAGAGTTATGTTTACATAATATTTGCTCCAGCAACAGACTTTATATTATGAAAGATATCAAACAGCAGGAGGTGAAGCTGTAAACCCCCCTCCTGGTCGCAAGATTTTGTTTGGTTGTAGCCTGAAATTACAAGTCTGGGGACATTAAACCATGTGGAAAAGTGAAAACAAGGTTCAGGACAAAACGGTTAAATTGGGTCAGATGTGGGCAGTGCAGCTTTTATCCAAGTCTGTCTTTCCTGCTTGAGCAATAGTTGGTTGTGCTGCAACAGGGATTCTTTAGGTCAAAGGTCAGTCAGCCTCTGGTAGGCAGTGATGGTCTGTTTAGGCATAGGTTTTTTAATATCAAGAGCTTACCCACTTTGATTTGGTCACAGAAATGGGTTACTAATGGCACTGAGCACATATGCAAAATGTAAGGAGAGAAACCTGGAAACCTGCAGGGGGTGAAGACACAATGAAGCACCAACCAGAGCCAGACTGCGTAATCTAAGAGCTACATCATGTTAGCAGAAAGAGATTCTACTACTGTTCTAAAACCCCTTTTTCAGGCTTTTGAGAGACTTATTGTCAAAAATCATGGCTCAGTGAAGAAACTCAAAGGTGAACAGAAATCTAGGCAGCACAGGTGAGCAAAAACACAAGGAGCTCAGACAATGGTAGCAACTGGAACCAAAACACGAGGAGACAAGACGCGACTGCAGTGACGCAACAAAACGACACGTGACAAGGATCCGACAGGGAGCAGGTGACACAGGTGGAGTTAAATACACAGAGGGAAACGAAGGACAGCTGGAAACAGTCGAGGGGTAAACGGGTACAACACAGGAACTACATTTACCACAAAACAACACAAAAACGTAAATCCTTACGCTTACAAGCTGTTGAAGAATATTTAAAATCATATCCAACACTGACCTGAATGGTTGGGGGGGGAAGCAGATTTTAAGGAACAAAAAATAATGTCTTCAACTCTCCCACAGTCCCAAAGGGACTCCCTCTCAAGTGTGACGTCCCAGCGGGTCAAACTGACCTCCCAGGAGCTTTTACAAGGTTTTTTCTTCTTTGTGGTTTCAGTAAAAATAACAGGACATCGCCGTCGCTTCCCTCTGATTAATATTGCCTGAATTGACCAAAAAGTAGCTCATGTTCTGTGCCTTCGGTTTCAATTTAAATATTGCAATAAAACAAGGTTTGCTAATTCACTATTAAGTAAAAAATTGTCATTTTATTTAATGCTCAGTCGGCCCTCAAACTCATCCACATTGCTGAAGCAAACCAGTCAAAGTGAAGGCAACGTTGCGTGTGAAAGTTACAAACAAGGCATTGCTACAACAACTAATTATGCTGTGAATGTATGTAAATGAAACATACTCTGGTCTGAGCTCACTCTTGTAACACTTATTCACACCATATGGACATCATGTCATATATAATAAATCAGTTCCATGCGCTGAAACATGAACTGATTTGGCTCTCTACTGACCTCGGATTTAAACAACCAGCACATTGATACAAGAGCCGGTGTTTTCTTGTATATTTCTTGCATCATGAGGAAACTCACCGTTTTTAACAGCGTGCATATGTGCTACTACTTGTACAAAGAACCTTTGTGCAGAGGGTAAGTGTTTACATCTCGGTGTGGGGTGCTGCATTGGATCAGCCTCGATACCATCATCATGCAATAATCACAGAGCAATTCTGGTTTGTTCCAGCAGAGGTGCCGTGTTGTGCCAAATACCCTCACTGACGCTGACACTAAACACAGCTCTGAGGTGCATTTACTCTATTAGTATTATCAAAAGGCATGCCGAACATAAACCACAGTGGTCTGACCACAATTGAAGCTCCTTTGTCTTTATCTTTTTACACAGCGGAGCAAAAACCATCCTGGCTTGTGGTGTCACCATTATACACAGACATGAGCATTGGCCTGCCTCCAAAGGGTGATGCACGACCAGACCACGATCCAGATGTGGTTGCTCTGCTAGCGAGCGTTGCTCCGAACATGAAGCAGGTTCCAGTGAACCTCAGATCCGAGCCCGGGAACCCGGGGAAAACTGATGAGCTCGGTGAGGGCCAGACCAGGAAGCAGGGTGACTCATGTTTGGCACAGAAATCAAACCTTAGGAGCACTGTGCAGTGGAGGCACTCAAGCAAAACATCCAAGTCCTTATAAATCATTTTTACTTAGACTTCGGTAATGATAATAAATTTCATAATGCAGGTCTGAGCTCGGCGTGCAGTTTGAGCCAGGCTATGGATTTGGTTACATATAGTGTGAAATAAAGCACAGATTTGTCGGTGAGCCTCTGCTTTAATGGGTTCACTCAATTATCTTAACAGGAGCAATGCCCTATCACAAACTCACAACATCAAATACAAGAGTTAATCATTTTAACGTTTCATGGTAGGAATTAAAGAAAAAAAACCTTCTTCATTTAATTACAATTAAACAGAAAAAAAAAGATCTGGCTTTACCAATTGAACAATAGACACCAATAGAAAAAAGTGTTTGGAAAAGGTTTGACCACTTTACTCCCTAATGGCTAATCTGACCCCATTTGTCTGAGACGTCAGTCTGGTAAAAAATTACCTCGCCCTTCACTCTCAGCTGCGAGTTTTTAAGTGTTTCTTGCATTTTTGTCCTGATTGAAGTCGCCCCTCAATGAGATCAACTCGTCTTTGACTTGTCCAACCAGTTTCCATTTGTTTATGTTGCAGCGTCCAGCTTCAGCTTTAAATGAGCTCACGTTTTCCTTAAGCACACTCTGATTCATGGTCAAATCAACGTTGGAGTCTATGATGGGGAGCTGGCCAAGTCCTGCAGCAGCAGAGCTTCCCCAAACCATGAGACTTTCACCTCTGTCACTTACAGAGCAAATACACCAAAAAGGTTCTGGTTTCCCTCTTGCTCCAGGAAGCCAGGTGGATTTGATCTTTGCCAAGGTTAAGTTAAAGTTGAGCCTCTCTCTCAAAAATGATCAATGTTTTCCAACTTGGCAAACTGAAATGGTGCTTAAATTAAAACCACCATTAAGGTTACAGTGGATCCTCAAAATCTGCACACATCCTGCCTCTGAAATGCCACAAAGGAATTGTGAACATACCCAATCCTTCCCTGGGTAATTTGATAGTAGAAATGTATTTCGTAAATGTCTCTTATTGTTTTTATTCATGGGGCAATAATTATTCATAAAGTATCTATTACAGTGGACACAATTTCTGAATTTGGTTGTTTAGCTTTCATTTTGAACATTATTTGCAGTTACATGGGGGCATTTTACTGTCAAAATCCAAGAGATTAAATTTTCAATTGAAAGCAGGAATTCATGTCTTATGTCTCAAAACTTTCAAATATTCTCTGTTCTCCCTCAAATCTTTGTTTTTTGCGCTTACATTTTCTCCACTAAAATGTATGTGAGCAGCAATCAAACTCGCATTCACAAACGTCTCTTCCTGGTTTGCGATTTTTTCTGCTCTCTCTTGGGTAGAGTGTCGTCTCCTAGCAACCGTTTCAGCCAATAGAATGACAGTGTTCCTCTGGGGTGTGGCTGTTTCCTTCCAGTGGGTGCAGGTTTTTTATTTTTATTTTGTAAAACTAAAAACGCTGTGTCAGTCGACCAACCGTACACCATTTGTGCATCCAAAAGTCACAGAACATCCAGAGCACTGAGGGTTGTGTTACTTGGCTGCAGGGAAATTCAAACTGCGATTTTCATTCAGTTTGTAGAAAATGGCACGTTTAGGCCATGTTTACAAAAACATTTAGAAATCTGACGGATTCTCATGGTGAACAATCACATTGTACAGCTACCACTTAAACTACAGTCATCTTCATATGAACTTTGTCTGAATTTGACTTGGGGAGGGATTGAGTTACACTGACATGAAATTAATTTCAGTTGAATTTGCTCCAAATATAACTTATATATTTGAGCTTCGACTAAATGTGTTTGGTGTAATAAAGTCCCTCGGTGTAACATTTGTTATGAATTGGTGCCGCAATAAACAATCTAAACAGAACATAATTTCCCATTGCCTCTTTTCTGTCTGAGAAAAGAGTAAAAAAACAATATATGTGCTGGCAGTACGAGGCAGTGTTGACTGGGAAAGAACAGCGATGTCTTCGTCTTTTAATAATATTTGATATCTGTCTTATCAGAGAGGTTCTCAGGCTGGCTTTGGGACTCTGGGACAGAGAAGTTCAGCAATGTGACACTAAAAGAGAAGCTGTAGACAGTATTATTCATGGGCATTATAAGCTGATGAAACAACTTTTCATCAGGCCAGATGGTGTCCAGCTAAAGAGAAATGCTTAAGATACCACAACGAAAGAGTGAGACGCTAACAACATGCTGTGGTACCAAGGACACGGGAAAAACTAATGAAAAAAGACAAAAATGTGCATCTCACTCACTTAAAAGTCAGACACAAAGTCAAAGAGTGACAACACTTCAAATACTTCCTGCATTAACAGATCAAAGTTGCATTTGTATAAAAGCTTTCTATTGTTGCAGCTCGTCAAAGATCACTTCTCATGATTTAATTAAGTACTGTGGCCCTCATTTCCGAAAGGCACCCTAACACACTTCCTTAACACAACTTCCTGATGTCACCATAACAAAAGTGCTGGGAATAACTTGAAGCCCAAGAGAAGGGAGTTCCCATGCGATAAGTGCTAAGTGGCATATTTCACTTTGTGTGGAAACATAAATCAATAGCTGGACTGATGAAGCAGCCGGTCAAGTCAGTGGGTTCTCACACCAAGTCAAAGTTGGGCTCAGGATCCAGAAGCTACTTTGCAGAAATCTGCATCTGAACTTTGTTTTTCTACTGGGTGTCAGGTCTGGGGAAATAAAATCATGAGTTTTGGATACAAGCACATTCGTCATATTTTAAGATAACGCGCTTAAAGAAAGTTTAATCCCAAAAAATAATTAAACTCAAAATGGTGCTTCTGATTGTTCAAAACCTCAAGTTCACTGTTCATCACTGAAGGATCTTATCCAAGTTCACAACCACAAGAAAGAGTTTATGTTCATGTTTCACTTTTTATCAGCCAGATACTCATCACTAAGTACAGTTGGCTGATGATTTATTGTAAAGACCTTTGGGAGACAAACAAACCCACAGCATTAGAGGGACTGTGGCGCTTTTTAACATATCCATAATTTATTTCACCCTTCTGTAGATTTTGTGGCAAAATAAATAAATCAATCCTAGTTTCTTCTGGGGCTGGACAGTGGCACAGTTGGTAGAGCTGTTGCCTTGCAGCAAGAAGGTTCTGGGTTCAATTCCTGGCCCTAGTCTCGTGGAGTTTGCATGTTCTCCCTGTCCATGCGTGGGTTTTCTCCAGGTAGTCCGGTTTCCTCCCATAGTCCAAAAACATGACTGTCATGTTAATTGGCCTCTCCAAATTGCCCCTAGGTGTGAGTATGTGTGTGCATGGTTGTTTGTCCTGTCTGTCTCTGTGTTATCCTGTGACAGACTGGCGACTTGTCCAGGGTGAACCCCACCTCTCGTCCGGGACGTTAGCTGGAGATAGGCACCAGCGACCCTGCTGACCTCACTAAGGGACAAGGGTGTAAAGAAAATGGATAGATAGTTAAAGACTCATTTGGGAAACTTTGATATTCTCTAAATTAACCTGCTCAGCTGCTGATTACTGTTAATCTGAGTGTGCCATTTATTACTAACTGCACAGTAACTTTTCTACGTTGTAAATTTGTCCTTTCTGTACAGTCTCTAAATCTTATTTCTCTATTTTTTTACCCTTGTGTGACTGGAATTTAGGCATCACATAAAAAGAAAGGATAAAACTGTATATTTGAAATAAATAAATAGCTATGGCATGATAAAAATGACCTAATAAAATAATCTTTGGGTTTCATGGGAATGCTGCAGTAAAATGTAATGTTATCAGTTCTGCCTTTCTGCACTTCTCTGAGTTGTTCTAGAGGGGCGCAGAAACTAAACATGATTAGTTCTGGTTCTGGAACAGTGAGTGAAGGGTTTGATGGCCTGAGGGACCTGCATGGTTCTTACCTGTCCAACAACTCTGAAACGGATTCAGTCACAAGATCATTCAGTGCAATATAGACTCATTTTAATTACATCATTTGCCTATTTGGTGGTTTTTAACTTTATTAATTCTGGTTGAGTTTTTATTTCTTACCTCAAATTTTTTGGGGCCAGAAACAATGACTTCTGTTTTTCTCCATTATACTGTAGGAAATTCTGACCCATCTAGTATTGGATGTTTTGGAGACACCCAGTGAGTGAATGGCCAAGTGATGACATGCAATATTTAAGTTGTGTCATCAGGACAGATGTTGTACTGCAAAATCCTATAGTTTCATTGAATAAACGTCTAAAAACGGTGTTTTGAGAAATCTTTTTTTTAAATAACCTCTGTAACAGTTTAGCACAGTACCAAGCATTCCCAAATAATAATGCGACCAATAAGGTTGTTATAATCAACAAAAAAGAACAAGAAAACATTTTCCACTGCTGTTTGATGTTTAACTTCAAATTTAAAGATTTAAAGATGAGCTTAAGGTACAAAGAGAAGTACAAGGAGGACGTTTTTACCCCTCAATGATCAATCTGATCATATTTTTTTTAAACCCACATAGGATTGAATGACTGTAATAATAACTGATTAGAGGCATTTCGAACTAAACTCAACTGTCTTAAAATGTCACAGATTGCTCTGCATCAATATTACAGTAAAAGATACATCAATTTAAGATAAAAACGAGACTTAATGACACTTAATGAGAAATAGGAGCATGAATAATTATGGCAGATTAAGTCCACCATCAACACACTAATTGATGGCTATCAACCTTAAACAAGCAGAAATAAGGACAATATAAATACTTCAGTAAGAGGTGAAAAGTATCCACTATCATAGTTTTCCTTTTATGGAAAATTATTAAATGAAAAGAGGACTGACACACTTTCCAAGACACCATATTCTTATCACATAACTTCTAAATTAGAAAACCTATGATGGGTTTGAATCACCTCCTCTTCATCACAAACGAGAAGCACTAGGATTCTGTTATGAACATAATTAAATATACATTGACCTAAACTTCAGTGTATTTTAGTCAGTTTTTTGTGAAAGTCCAAAACAGAATTGTGGATATTTATGAAGTGGAAAGTAAATGGTTCTCACAAATGTTTACTGCCCCCAAAGAAGTGAAACAAGGCAGTTGTTCACATTATGCTAATATTTTATTTCAAGTTAACATATAAAAAATCTGCTTGTTGTGTTTAATTAATTCATTATATTAAGGATAACATGGTTTAGTCACATTTTAACCTAACGAAATAATTTTATTTTGTGTGAACACAACAAAATTTAGTTAAGTGAATTAGCACAGCGATACCTCTATTGGCCATCAGGGGGCAGTAATGCAACAATAAAACTGCACGAGAAGAAAAACCAGTTTAAACCGGATTAGTCTGGCTGTTCACCCAAAGGCTACAGTAGTTAGTCCGCCACTTTCCGAGTTTTAAGTCCCTTTCCATGTGTGATGTGTGCATTTGTAATCCACATCCTTAACATTTTTTTTACCCCGAACAAATCCAGTTTAACCAATTGCCTTAAAAAGTCACATAATCAGTGAATACAGTGCAGGTGTGTGTTATTTAGTCGCAGTAAAAATCCAAATGGGCTGTTCTGCAAAAGCTCTCAGAGGTTTGTTAGGCGATGTTCACACAGCGGCAGGTTTTCATGCTCCAGTCTGGGTTTTTGCTTTCTAGTGAGGTTGTTCATGCTACTGAATGACGCGACCGCAGTCGGGCTTCTGTGCGAACGGCTTACGACCCCAAAAGGTCCCACTGAAGAAGAACGTTGACGTCACACAGGAGCACAGTGTTTACATAAGTAATAATGGATGCTACCCCCAGATTTAATCTCTCCAGGGGAATAAAACAGGGCTTTAATGCTACTCCAAACCTCTTCTTGATAGTGGCACAACTTATGGCATGTCATGTTAAAAACAGAGCTGCTTTTAACATGTTTAGCTGACATCCATCTTCTTGGTAATAAGCTAATTTTGACAACTAGAAAATTAAGCACTCTTTTTCTCAGGAGTTCTTGAGGGCATCTGGTTTATCCCTCAATATTAACAAATGTGACCTTATGGCTGTTAAAAAGCGTTTTGCTAACAAAAGGTCAAAACCAGATGTGGTCATACTCAAAACCAAAAATACATTAAATCACGAGATTTATCTTTGAAAGAAAATATTTTATTTGCTAAGGCAGTAGGTATATCTGCAGGTTTGCCTCTACATCTCCAGTTTAGTTGCATTTCATCAATTAGAAATAATTGATGAAATGTTCTTTAAGTTTGTATGGAGAAACAGAACACACTCTCTGAAGAAACCTGCTATGAACGTTTCAAGTGGTCTTTACCACTTGTACTGGTAAAAATCACTTGGATAAAACACATTTTTCAAAAACCCAGTTTGGAATGTTATCCTCTCCAACGTTAGTGGGATTGACCTTTTTCTCAGTCCCTCTAAAAATATCAGCCTAAAAATTGTTTGCCTCACATACAAACATTTTCTCTCCTCACAACTATATAAGTCGCAACAACAGAGAAATCTTACACAAACACAAATCCCTATTTCTAGTATACTGTTTTATACGTAGCACAGTGTGAGTTGACCAGTTATACGACAGTGAAGGCCTACTGCTCACCTATGAACAATTTCTTGGCGTATATACCCTTTTTAAAGGAAATAAAAGGATTGATTCTCTTACCTACCCATCCCTAGCAGATATAATTATTTGGAAAATTTGATTATCTGGCGAGTAAACTTATACGAGTCCTGTTTCAGAAGGACATTACGACACGAACAGCTGTTACGCATTGGAACAACAAGTTTTATTGATGGGATATCACGGAAAGGGCCTGGCTTCTACTGAACAGATATTTGATTTCTAACAGGATTTAAGAAAGAAAAATATCCTACAAAATTAAACATAAAATTTATCAAGTTAAGATGTATAAATCCAGATTCAAGAAAGAATTTGATATTAACTATAATTTTTGTGATACCTGGCCTGAAACGGTTCTCCACCTGTTTTGGTATTGTCCATTTGTTAATTTGTTTTGGCAGAAACTATTTCACCCTTTCACAATAAAATTGAAGCACACTTTGTGCTTTGTGGAAGAATGTATTGCTTGGCTTCTATGGAAAACACATACATAATTCTGAGTACCTTATAAATCTCATACCCATTTTGGCAAAATATCACATTCATTGTAGCAAATACTCTGAAAGGAAGCCAAGCTTTTCTACTTTTACACTGAGGTCAAGTATTATATTTGGACAATTAAAGACTGATAAAAAAAAAGGCATTTCAAACTATTGAATCGTATAAAGCACTGAATGCTTTGGTCGCACCTGAAGCCCCTTTGCATTTCTCTCTGTGTTCAGGATTTTGTTTTGTTTCTGTTTACATCATCTTGATGGGTACAATTGTTTTTTACAAATACTGATGTATAGTAAACGGCATGATTGCAAAGAACGTTGTGGAAAAAAAAAATCGTAAGAATGGATGCCACCATGAATGGATCTTTTATTTTCAGCAATGGAGCCAATAGTATTGTTGGAAGATTATTGTGATGCGCTTCAATAACACAGACTTTTTTCATAAATTCATAATTATATTTTTCAATCAGGTCTGGATTTACCTTGTCTGCCTTCTTCTGGTGCAGGATTACAACGTGCGCCTCATATCAATAACAAAAGTCAGATAAAATGCGACAGTTCAGGGTACATTTTAAATTGGATATGTATCCAATTTTGTACCAAATGCAGAAGTAACACAAATCAAATTTTCTGGGGGGATAAAATGAGTGAATTGGTGCCATTCAGACGGCCATAAAATCTGCCAAAGGTGGATATGGGTCGCATTAACCTGCTGTATGAATGTAGTTTTAGAGAATATTAGTGAACAAGGAACTCAAGAGACAGATCAGGGAGAAAACTGAGGAGAAGCTCAAAGCAGATTCACATTATAAATCAATCTTCCACATTTTGTAAAATGTAGAAGTTTGTTGTGTTCAATCCATAATCCAAAAGTGGAAAGAGAATGAAACAACTACAAACCAACTAAGTCATGGCTGTAAGTCTCAACTGATAGACTAGGCAAAAAGAGGTCAAAGGTCACAGTGAAGCAGCAGCAAAGAGCCATTGTGTAGGTGAGAGAATTTGGCGACCACAAATCTGGACTTTATGTAAAAGAGGAACAAATAATTGAATTTTTGAAAGCAAACCAATTAAAGTCCTGTTTACCGCAAGCCATAGAAGAAGGTGTTCTCCAGAGATGAGACCAACTTTAAGCATTTGGCTTTTGTGTAAATAAGTGTTATCAAAAATTAACACCATCGTCAGTGAAACATGATAGTGGCAGCAACATGCTCTGGTGATGCTTTTCCTCACCAGGGAAAGGAGAGGCGGTCGCAGTTAAACAGTACACGGACAATATCAAAACCTGCAAAATGTTTGAGACAGGTCTGAAAATCTGTGGCAAGATTTAAAAACTGAGGTTCACATATGCTCTCTCGATCAAATCTGACTGGGCTTGAATTAAATAGATATGCCATCGATAGACGCAATCCAATACACGTGGATTGTAGGGAATGATGATGGATTCAGGGGAATGTATCCAAAAAACAAAAAAAAAGCCAAGTATCGCTTTCCTTTCATTTTGAAATTGTAGCTTGATGTAGTGTCAATTAAAACCAAACCCATTTAAAATACCAATTAAAATCCTGATAAAGCACATTTAAGTTTGTGGTTGTAGCATGACAGAATGTGAATAGGTTGTGCTAAGTTGTGATCTCAACCCTAAAAGACCCAAACACTAGACACCATGAAATGTCCTGCCAAAGTCAAACCTCTCTGGACACCTCCAGATGTTCTTTGTTCATGTCTCGACTCGCTCAGAGATGTTTTGGCACCACGAGGGGGACAAACTCTTTGCGAGGCAGATGGTCATATCAAATGTCTTGCTGGTTGGTGTAAGCACTGTAGTATATCAAGGGAGTCAAGTTTTACACACACTGTTAAAGGATTGGAGTGTTAGCATGATGTAGTGGAGAAATAAAAGCAGCACCTTATAGAGATGGACCAGTCCAAATAGGAGAACAAATAGTCTCTTCTTAAAGTCAGAAACACACGTGGGTAAATCAAGTCTAAAGAGGGTTTGATGTCTTATCGCTTGGCTTAATTCTCAAAATGCCACACATTTCATTCCACCCTTCCCATTCTGTGATAATTCCAGTTTGCTGAGTTGAAGATTGTGAAACATGCAGCCCTGTTGTTAATTATGACCCATGTTCTCCTGTTGCTTTGCAGAATTTATGCTATGTTCAAGAACTGCGTTGTGTACCATCAAGCATCTGAAGCTCCCCTCATAACTGGTTTTTTTCCCTCCTGAAAGTTAATGTGCTTTCATATATTTGATTTAGACTTTATATTTGTGTACCATCACAGCGTGATGGTATTCCTTACAGTGTGTTGCGATACGGCTCTGGAACGGCAGGTTTGCTTTACGCACCAATATCAATATAAAGGTCAACAGTAAATAAAGTGAAGCAACAACTTGCACTAGCAGAGACACACAAATATCTGGAAAATTAATGCTGCAAAATCAATTGCCTCAACGTTAATTTTCTGTAATTTTTTTTATTTCAGAAAATGACCATGAAGGTGTGAAAACAAAACTGATGCATTCATATGAAAAATGTTTGTAATCGGCATTAAAATAAAAATAAGAAATGACTTAATTTACAATAACAACAAACTAAATTTGTATTTTATTATTAGACTACCATATATCAATTTGTTGCCATTTTAAATGTGATATATTTGAATTAGATAAATTGTAGATCACCATATCCATAATAAAAATCCTAACAGTGCGTCTTTATGCTTCACTTATGCATTCGATTCAACAAAACTAGGTTAATTTTTTCAGATCTGGATCTTCAAATAATATGAACTCCATGTATTTTTTTTTTTTTTTGGCTTCTTGATCATATTTATTACTTTTATTTTGGTTGCCTAGAATTGAAGTTGCTTCAAGAAAACCCCCAAAAGCTTTTTAGCATCCAAGATTTCAAAGTTACAAAGATAAGAACGATAAACGTTTTAAGTCAGTCAGAATATCTATTTTGTTATCAGTTGTTTCAGAAAGTGATGCAACTATTATGTCAGATATTGAAGTGGATGATTTAAGTGCAGGGAGGAGGCAGGCAAACAGACATAAATAGTTTGAACTAATATAGAAAATCAAAAAGCTAGAGTCCATGGAAAATCCGAGAACAGAGGCATGTCAAGAAGCAGCATAAACTGGCAAAGACATGGAGGATCTGACATTACAGGGGAGCTTGATTACCAGAATGAGGAATGGGTTGTTAATTAGCAACAGGTGCAGATGGGAGGAAGGCAAATAAATGAAGCTAAATGGAGGAAAAGGCTGATGGAGTAGACAGGGAAAGGAAAAGAAATGAAACATTAAACAGGAAAATATGCAAACCATAAAAACAACCCATCATATCAAATCATCAAGATTTAAACCAAAATGTGACAAAGAAATAACAGGAAAACATTAAGTAAGACCTCAAGGAAGTAGAGTTTTTCAAAAATAAAACAGGAACTAAACATATACAGAGAATAACCTTAGATAAAGACAGTAACTTAGAGCACAAAACATGTATATATAAAATACTAAAATACAGAAAACAAACAATATATTCTAGAACTATGGAATAAAATTAATATAGAAAGCAAAAGGTAAAACTAGAAAGTAAGGCAAAGCATAAAACCAAAGTCCTGGAGATCATGACGTTATAATTTCAAACATTAAACAAGTTTTTATACCAGGCAAGCTCAATCAACAGACTGAAATGCTATAAAATGATTAAAAATATTTTATACATGCTTAGAATAAATATTTAACTTCTCACTTCCAAAGTTATATATGAATTGAGAATGGATGTGATTGTGTCGATTGCTTATTGTGACCCTGAAGAAATAAAGAGCGATCAAAGAGCTCGATATTAATGGCAAATCTTCAGCGTTTAGGGTTCCACTCGTAGAAAGCTTCAGTAACTCTTGTTCTCTTCTATCTTATCATGGGAACACTGGGTGGCCTGGGGTACTGCTGGTCTGAGTTTGTGTCTGGCTATCCTCAAAGGTTGTGTGCATGCATGGCTTACTGGGAAAGCAAAGTCACCACCTTGCAACAGATTAGGACCAGCTGAATACTCCTCCCCTTTTGGATCTTCTTGATTCTGATGCTTTGCTTGTTTCTCTCCTTTTTCATGTAGGAATCTAAAGCTTCTTTGATCTCTTCATATTTTATTTATATTCTGCATGTGCTCTTTGCTTTTAAAAGCAGCAGCTCGCCGACAAATGATGGTCTCCATGAGCAAAGAGGCAGACAGGAGCTTCTTGTTAGTCAGATGTTTTTGCAGAGTTTGTCATTCATGACATATTACTCTGGAATACATAAAGTATTTTTGAATTTGAATTGAATTTAAAGTTACTCACTAAGTTATACCTGTAGTCTGAAAAACAAAAGTTTATTTAGTCTAATTATTAAGCCAAACAAAAAGCAGTGAGTAACCTACGGTAAGTCGACGCTCTTTGTGTTTTGATAAAACTTTTTTTCCTTAAACTATTCATGTTGTTATTCTCCTGTAGGTTAGACTGATGGAAAACTTACCAGCTAGATCATCTTATGAAGAAGGCTACTCTTTATTGTGCATTATTTACAGTTATTACCACCACTTGTAGTCTACTTTTTGGACTGAACTGAACCATTACTACCTTCAAATCTACGTAATGGTTTTTTATTGTGATGGATTGATTTGACTTGAATTTGGATCATATTATTGGACATTAATAAACCTTTTGGTCTTATAAACAGCCCGAAGAGGACATTTTCTAAATTGGTGTTGCATAAATTAACTGAACAGCTTTCATGTGGATGAATGGGCATCAAACATTCTTTAATGAAACGCACGATTACTATTATCTGGAGTATTGATTGTCATTACGGTTACAATCATATTTTTTAACAAATATTTCAATAATCTGTAGCTGTTTAAAATACATTTCTATAGCATAACAAGTGTCAATGTTCTGATAGACATGCTAAATCTTTATCTTACATCTTAATAAGTCTCAGTAAACGGTACGGTGCCTTTGAAACCCTGCTTAATCTTCCTGAACAGTCTATATTTTGAAAGAGGAATGCAGAGACTTTGTGTGGATGTGCACCAGGGGGTTAGTAAATCAATGAGTAGGTTGTCCCAGAGTTACTGGAGGAACACTACTGACTCACTTGCTGGCAAAGTTTCGCTGAGCAAATAAAGTCTGACAGGCAAATTGTACATAAAACAAAAACTCTGGCATGTCATGAAGTAAACTTAAAAAAAACACACAACAAAAACACTCGCAGCATGAAGGAAAAGAACATATATGGATAATTGCTCAGGAAAACAGTTAACTCTAAAATAATCAACGGTTTGAATCAAAAACAGAGCGCCTTTCTGTAAACTAAACGACGGTTAAATTCCAAATACATTCTCCGTGATATATCTTGTCAGGAAACAAGAGTACCTGGTGTTTTACTTTACTAATAAATATCTCTTCAAGCCACGTTCAGTTGACTTTTCTGTCGTCCGCATGAGTGAAACTGGCAGGTAAATCAAAGTATATGCTGACCGTTTTCTTCACTTTTAACCAGTGCAAGGCGTTCTTTCCACCAGTGATTCTGGCATCTAGGAAATCATTTTCAGCTCCTCTCTTTTGGACATTGCTGTCGATGCTTTGTAAAAGGGATCCTGGACACTCGGGGTTCCAGTTTTTCTAAAATGAATATCCGTCCATAAAACTGAACTCTCCCCTTCCAGGTTTAAACATGAAACCACAGGTTATTAAAAATCTTTGACCTTGGCAAACAACTATTGAGAGCTTTTCTTTCCTTTCGCCAAGCAGTCATTGCTATCCGGCTGCCAGCACAAAAACTGCTCTTCGTATAGTGTCAAATAAACTGCTGCTGTTTAATGTGCGGCTGCCTTGGTTACAGCTGATCTTTGTGCTTTCCAAAATTGTCAAAGGTATTATCCATCTCTGGTTTGTCTCCTACAACAGATTAAACCATCTGTATCGACTGTGGGATTTCTTACCCTCATTTGCCTCTTCCTCATGTTGAACCATTTAATGTTCCACTATGCTAGGTTATACATGCGCTCTGTGCAAAAACTTATTTTTTCTTTTCACTTCATGCGATTCAAGTTGGCAAACCTGAGCTATGCATTCCACTCAATCAGAGGCATTCCAATTCAAATCCCTTTCCTCCTCTACTCCTTTGAAGATGTCGTATACACGCCCTCGTTAGGATCACAGGTTTTCAGGACGTAAAGAAATGAGACAAAGATAAGTCGTTTCTGAACTTTTGCCACCTTTAAATGTTACATTAATTCTGTAATTTTCTACTCTGAAACGGGGTATATTTTCAAACTAATAGATTACTGAACAACATTCGAGTCAATTTTAGCGCTTGGTACTCTTGGGTAGGGATCTATCCATCAGTATTCTACATCTTGACCTTAAAATTGCAATTTCACCCATCAGAATTGGTCAAAAAATGCATGAAGTTTGGAAACGCCTCCTGTCTACACCTCTCCTTAGCTGACCCCTGTGATTTACTGTCAGATTGAGTTCTCAATTCTGGCTCAGCTATTCTAAAAACCTCAATATTTCACTGGTGAAGCCATTAATTTGTTGATTTTGATGTTTTGTTGGACTCATAGCAATCATAAAAATGCAATTCCACTTTATACGTAGGTTTCTAGCACACACCTTTAAGTTTTGGGTCAAAACTGACAGGCTGTAAAATCCAGTGTTGTAACATCTCTATTTCAAATCAAGATATTGACTTTTCTTGAGTTTTTTTAATCCAAAACTTAGAGATTGAACCCTATTCCAAGTCTTGGAAAGCTTTTGGATAGGAAATTTGCATACGAGTTAAGTTCCCCTAACAGGGTCACAATCTCCCACAACTAGAAAAACCGCGGCTGAGCAAGATCTGTGACAAAAAGTAAAATGTCTTTTTTGGGGTGATCATTACAATGTCAAAATTATGTGTTTATGTGTATTTTGCATGTAAAATCTACAAGATAGAGCTTTTTTTTTGCAGTTTTCATGAAACCTTACAAAAAAGAAAGTTCTAAAAACAGTCACCTCCAAAGAACCCCTACAAAACTACCTGAAGGTTAAACTTTTTTTCCCCATGTTGTTTTTGTAAGCCTAAGTTTCATTCACCTAGTTTAGTCTGAAATAGTAACTACTGATCAAAAAGCTAGCCAACCGTGTTTTACTGTTGATGTCTTTCAATGTTCAGTGCCAGACAAAGCTTTTTGTAATTATGGGGTGGGCACTAAGCAAGGTACCAAAAGAATCCAGAGAAGTGGTTAAATACTGAGAGGTTAATTACCGGAATAATGAACTGATACTAATTAGGAAATAAGGCACAGCTGTGAGGGGAGAGCAAAAGGCATGCTAAGAAAGAGAGAAACATATGGCAGAGCTAGTGCTTTTCCTTTAGTCCGTATTATGCAATATCTTAGATTATGTCAGATTAGATAGATAGATAGATAGATATATTTATATATAAATAGACAATATGAATTAAATCCTTATGAATGCCAGTAGGTGTTGGTAATGCTACCTAATGTTTTTTGCCAACTGCCAATAAAGATCAAGAAGAAGAAGAGAGTTATGGCAGAAAACATAAAACACAACTGTAACCAAAAATAATTAAACAGCAAAAAATACAACAAACAAACAGCCTGGGATTCTGACAGTAACCTCATTTCTCAGTCCATGCATTTAGCCCTCCATGCAAACTGACATTTATACAACAAAATCAAGAGAAAATGTTACATTTCTGCCAAACAGTTAAAGTACAGCAGGCTGTTTGGGTTAAACATTCAGTGCTCACTTTGCAGAGAAGCCAAGCTTCTGCATTTGTGCCGAAGAGTTAAAGAACTACATCTAATTAAATTCAGGCATGCATTTTATCAGACCAGAACAAACACCTCCTTCCACGAGGTTTTTGACAAATTTTGGATATTTTACTTGCCACCCTATGACTTTGCATTGCTATTTGGAGAACACAGGAAACGGTTGTCTCCAAATTACTGAATGATTAGTACATTCACTGCTAATCAAATATTCCTTCAGTGTTAAATCCTGTCAGGGCAGCTGAACTTTAATAAGATTTTATAAAATTGGTGGCAAGTGTGCAACCAAAAATATTGAATGCTGCAACTCATCTTTACTTATTTTAACTTTGAAATCTATTATATTCTTTCATAGCAGCAATTTACCCGCAAAAGTCTTTTCTAAAATACCAGCCAAATAGCAAACCTATGTCATTTTTGTGGTTTGTTGACGACTCGAATGACACCAGAACAAAAGGATGTGCATGGGTTATGTTGTGGGTTCATGAGAAAAAAGGAAACTTTAATGAACACAGGGAAAACACACAGAAACCAGAAAGTGACAGAAACCGAGAGAATTAAATACCGTGGAGTGTGATTACTAGGATGCAGAAGGGTCTAATTAGCAGAATGAATGTCAGCTGTTAGGGGAACATGCTGAGGTAAATGAGGTTAAACTGAAGAAATACAAGGAAATGGCTGATGAGTCCCCAGGGAAACAAAGACACAGGAGCCAGAAAGAGTGCAAACCAGAAACAGGGCACAACCTAACAGGAGAATTATTCTCGATTTAAACCAAAAGGTGATAAAGAAATTAAGAAACAGGAAACGTTGATGAAATATGATGTACAGCTCAAGGAAAGGTTTTTCAAAATAAAACAGACACAGCAATATCCACAGAAAATAACCACAGCTAAGGACTGCAACTCATTAAATAGATGCATTAATTTTTCACATGTGCTTCTTCCTGTTGTATGTCTGCTGCAGCCCCTCTGCAGCTAACGAATGAGAGGAAGGAGAAACTCTGGACAGGATGCAAGTCTTTCAAAACACAAGCATGGAAACATAATCAAGGATTCACACCGACGCATAAACACACAGTACTGAAGGATTTGACGAGGAAGCAATGAAGCTGACTGACTTATAATATAGGGAGATGGTTAGAAGGACGAGGGACAGATGAGACTAATCAGCCTGGAGTGTCTTCAGTGCTTCAGTGTTGTAGGGAACCCGAATGCAGAGACGAGGAAGGTGACAAAAGATGATGGTCCTTCTGTCATCGTCCCTGCTCAAGCCTCTCTAGGATCGCTGAAAGTCCTCCTCACTACGCCGAACACGGAGATGCCCTAAGTCGATTCTGCATGTTTTAGTTCTCTCCCTGGTGGTAGTAACAACTTTTAGCATGTCAACATTCTTCTTAGGTCATCTAATGAGCCACCATTGGATCCAGGTGCGATAAACCAGAGAGAGACCTAAAACATGCAGGATGCCGACTTTGTTCACCACTGGCCTAACATTTCGTCACTTTAGTAGCTCTCTTAAGGCAGAAGATTCCTTGAGAATAACTTATTTCCAAGATAAAATTCTAAGATTTATTCATAAAGCTCGTATACGCACAAAATGAGGCCTGAAACTGGTGCATGTCACATTCAGTGAGGAGGTTGTGATCTATGAAACCCAAAGTGGACAGGAAACTGTCTGGTTGCTCAAGTCAATACCATACATACCATACACTCATTTGGTACCAAACACTTGTTTGGTACCAAACATTGTTTGGTACCAAACAAGTGTATGGTACCAAACATTGTTTGGTACCAAACAAGTGTATGTTTGGTACCATACAAGTACCAAACATACACTTGTTTGTACCAAACACCCGTTTGGTACCATACACTTGTTTTGAAGACAGAGTGAAATGGTGACACTGATGGTGAGGCAAGGAATTGAAGCCACACTGCATCATGACCCTTTATTTACATTCCACATCAAACTTCCTATATAGACTTTATCATAAGCATATGCATTCAAAAACTCAGTGTGATGCATGCTTGCGCTAGTGAGCTGTGACTATAGAGATGCATAAGGCAGGATCACAATCCACACAGTATTTAAAGGTTTTCCTCTCCCTGATAATTACCAGGATCAGATGAACCACAGATTAGCTCATAAATTGTTACAAGATGCAAGGCATTCACAGTGATTGCTCCAAACATCTAAATACTGTTGAGCGTAGTGCTGCATGACGGATGAATTGGTGCTACTAGACAACGTTGTAAATGGGAGAATCAGGATGAAACACTTTTTCAGGGATCACCAAGACCTTCTGGCCCATGATGATGACTGGTTATAAGCAGACGTGGACTCCCTATGGCTGTCGTCCGCAAGGGCCTGAAACATTCAGATGTCTCTCTGCTTCAAGACTCTTGGCTCCAACACTGACTCATTAGCAGAGCTCTGTAGAGCATGCTAGTGAGGCATTTCACCATGTAATTCAAGCATGTAAGACAACACACACATCTAAAAGTTGCAGGACTCTTGCCCTCGAGGATTGAAATTTGAGACTACTACCCTGCAGCTTTGCTCTTGGATCTATGCTGAACTGGATCCAGTACTGGAGAGATCAACCCTCTACAACCACGCTGTCCCTGTCCAGGTGTTAGCCACTCTGGGCGTACTTTTACCAGCTCAAGTTAGCAGACAGGTATGTGTTTGAATTAATCAGCTCTTTGCCTGAAGCCACTTTAACAAACATCATTCTGTGAAGTCATCCGTAGGTCTGAGATATCACACCTATGGGGAGGTGAGCGCAGTAACGTCTGCCATCCTGGATGGCATTGTTAACGAGACCAGTCGATTTATCAAACTGCACTACACTTTGGAAGAACAGGCCAATAATAAAGGGCAGCTTGAAGTAACGTCTGGTTTTCCAAATGTGATCAGTAAAATTGACTGCACCCTTATTGCAATAAGGGCTTCATATGACAGTGAAGCTGTGCATATAAATAAAAAGCATGTGGATTCTATTCATGTCTAAGTTATATGTGACTCCAAGCTAAATTCCTCCTAAATTAGCTTGGAGTCTGTGACATGTCCCACTAGCCTCCTAAAATGACCATCTGGGGATGAAAGTTAATCGTTTTACTCAGTCTTTGAGAGATCTTGATTTTGTGCCTCAAAGAATAAAGTTTGTGAAGGAATGAAAGAAATCTGCAATGGGCAAAATGCATTTTTACGCCATATTACACTATCTTCACATCATTCAGTGGAAATAATAGAGCTAAAATTGTCATTTTTGAAACGTTAATCTTTGTCAATGCAAAATATGAAGTCATCTGGCACTGAAAGATGAGGGGAATTTTTATTCTTACACCCAGCCATTGTGCAGTGGAGAATTTCGAAACATGTGAGTCACACTTGCTGAGAACAAGTGGACTACATGCATAGTTTTGGAACTCAAGCATTTGATTTTATTCAACTAACATCTGTAAAAATATTTGGAATCTATTCTTGCTGCTGGATACAGTTTCAGGAATTAACGCAGGAGTCACAAAATGCCAAAATTTAGTAGAAACAATGGTGCAACAATTTGTGTAGGAGTGCAGCAGTGAAACCAGACTATTTTAACATTAGAAGAGGTAGAACTTCCTAGATTTATCAGCTTCATCACTTATAAAGAGCATCTGTGCAAATTGTATGATATCATGACATAGGAGTTTTCAACTGACAAAAAAAAAATTGAGCTATTCTTAATAAAAAGACTTGTCATACATCCAAAGATTTAGTGGGTAGCTCTAAAGTGAATTAAAATAGAGAAATCAGTCTGTTTTATTTGTCTCAATGTTTTGGTAAAATTCCTCAACTTATATTTGAATATAATTGACATTTAAATTTGTCCTATGACTTGAAACCCATACAGCTATCTGAGACAGAGTGCTACTAGACAAACATTCGCCCAGATTTTCCACATTAACATCAACAAATAGAAAACAAACCCCAAGGCATTTGGTAGGATGGGTATAATTTAAAAAAGCTCAACAAGTTAACAGCCAGGGGGCCATGGAGACCAATAACAGTGATTGAGCCACATTAGCCAACAAATGAGAAAAAAAAAACAAGTGTCCAACAATTTAAAGCAGCGCTGACATATTGCTCACAAAGGGTGACGTGTTTGGTTTTCTTTGTCATGCTTTCTTAGCAACGACTAGACTTTTGATCTCAAAGGGAAACCTTGTGTTCGCAAATCAAATTCTGCATTGAAACAATGCTTTGGATTAAGATTTATTATATGCATGCTCATGTCTGTGTGCGTTAGATAATTTCCAACTGCCTAAGTGGTTTGATATTCACATGGAGATCCAACATGCATCTCCAACAACCGGTACAGCAGATCAGAGAAGCCATTTATCACAGTATAATATTGACTGAGATTAATCAAATCCTGTCAGGAGAGTCAATCTTTGCCTGCTTGGTTCAACAATAACATTAAATATTTACATGCGTACGAGTTTTAAATATTTATTTTATTCCATGACTTCGACATTAAACCATTTTAAGTAACTATAGATGAATGAGGAAGAAAGTGCAAAGTGGCAGGATGCAAACTGTTTCACATGACCTCTGGTTTACAAGTTAATAAATCACTTTCAGCAGAATTAAGCAGTCCCAGTGAAGCTAATCAAACTAAAACAATAAAGTGATAAGCATTTCTCTGTGCTGCACAGCACCCTCTTTCATCAGGCAGGCTGTGGGACATTGAAAGATTGTCAAGGCAAAAATAATGGCCCCAGTAACTCTCAGAGTCTTTAAAGTAAAACATTTAATCCCCAAACATCTGAAATAACATACCAAAAGGTGGGATATTTATTTCATTGGTGACTGCTTGTGTGTGTAAATTGATTTCGCTCTATAAGCTTCCTGGCAAATTCACATAGCAAGGCATTTCACAATGTGATGAGTGTTTCTCAGGCTATTGCTTTGGCGTGAGATTGCTGTCGTGGTCTAGAAACATCTTGATAGCCACCGTTACCTTTTGAATGCCTAGGTATTCATAATTTATGTACAGCCTGTTGTGCCTACAAGCAAATGTACAATAAATGTGAACGTTGTTTGAGTTAATGCTGTTACTCCTACAGTCCAGAGGGGGCGCTGCTTGATAATGTAACGAGAGAGAAGAAGAAGTGAAAGGCGATCAAAGAAAAGACCTCCACATACTCAGACGTACTTTACTCCACGGTACCCTTTGCCAAAGCCATGGCTAGACTTGAAACCCGGTTTGTCCCCAAACACACACATTCAGACAGCAAGTTCTGCATGCCGAGGAACTTATGATCCAACATATTGGTGTTCTCAGAGTTTTAGCTGCGCCGTGTGGTTTTGGAGTAATGGAGGCAGAAATGATCCAGGATCAGCTAATTGCTAGCGATAGCTGTAAAAGGTAAATTACTGCATGTGGGGATTCTTTTTTTGGACAAAGCTGTTACTAGTGAATGTCAGATGGAGGCTGCTGTGGACTGTGTGCTGCATCTGCAGTCTAGAGCCGTCCAGTGCAAGCTGTGGAGGTGAGAAGTATGTGCTTGAGGAAAAAGGTGAGCACGACCAGCTTAGGGCTCATGAACCTACTGCTCAGACCTAGCATAAAAAGGCAAACAATAAAGAGCAGCAAGATCATTGTTTCAGATGTAGAGCTGACAAACACCTGGACAACGACAAAATTTGTTCTGTAGCAAAAGTGACATTTGATAAATGCAATAATAAATGACACTTCACCAGAGTTTGTAAATCAGCTGTTGCTGCAGTGGAGGAATTAGTAGTTGTTCCTGAGTTAGCAGTTTTATGTGTTGATGATCATAAACTGTTGGCTGCAGTGTGTGATAAAATGGACTCTGAAACATCCCAGGGAAATTCTCAGATGATGGGAGTTAATTGTAACTCCCATCATCCCCATCATACTGGGATTTCAGTATTTATACTGCCAGAAATCATCTACAAAGAACATGTTGCACCCTGTGCTCTGACTGAACCTAAAGTTATACTGGTCACTTATACAAAAGGTGTCTTGCCTGTGATTGGATGCCTACAGGCTACAGTGAGAGCTGCAAATTATGACAAAAGTGCCTCGATCATAGTGAAAGATGGATCAACTTTGCTGGGACTGGATTGATCAAAGCGCTGATGGAAAAGTCACATACAAAAGGATCTCCAGCTGAAAAACAAACATTCATCATGAATAACACTGATTCTGCTTCAATGTTATTTGCTCATCTCTCTTTGAAAACATGCTGGATGTGTTAAAAGGTTCATCCACAACCAGTACGCCAACAAGCTGTCTACTTTCAGTAGGTGTCATTGAACCAGTGGATGAGTCCTCTAGTGGCGGCAAGAAAAAATACAGGAGGCTTGAGACTTTGTGCGGATCTGCATGAACAAAATAAGCGTGATAATGAATTGCCATCCTTTCTCCTCACATAGAATATTTGTCCGCAGAACTGTCTGGCGCTGCACATTTTAGCCAAATTGAGTTAAGCTGAACTTTTCATCAGCTCCTTCTTCATCCTGATAGTCGACGCCTTAGAGCATTTACAACCCATAAGGGACTCTTTCAGTTCACCATTTGGACTGGCGTCAGCCAGGGCCCTCTGCCCTCCAGAGTATGATGCGCGCAGTCCTGAAAGATCTGACAGGAGTACAGAACTACTTGGGAGACATTATAGTGTGTGGACATTCCAAAAGGGAACATGATGAACGCCTACAAGCTGTTCTCCAGCACCTGAAGGATGCTGGTCTGCAGATCAATTCCAGCAAAAGTTCATTCGGTCAGATGAAAATATCCTGTTCCTGGGACACATTGCGAGGAGGACCTGCGCACTAGTCCAGACCACTTGACTGAGGTCACTAAAGCTCCTGCACCAAAGAACATGACTGTTCTTTGTTCCTTTCTAGGCTTAAATGAACAGATCTGGTCAGTTAGACCGATGTGTTTCCAATAAGACATGGCGTACCGTCCAGGAAGACGTCATGGCAGACTGCCTGTCATATGTTTCCCTGCACACCACTGACACAGCTAAAGACTCTGAAATGGATCTAATCGCAGAACCAGAAGAATGTCCTGGCTGTTCTTCCAGGCTGGCTGAAAGTGAAGAAGACGCTACAAGATGAAGTCAATCCTTATTTCCTCACGCGATATGACCTGGCAGCAGAGTCACCTCTGATATTTAGAGGAAACAGGCTCCAAGTTCCTAAATCTATGTGAGAAAAGGTTGTGCACCCAACAGACATCAAGGCATAGTTGCCACCAAACAACTCCTTCAAGAACTGTACCGGTGGCGACACGTGGATGAGCTTGTCCATAAAATTCTGTCAGCATGCACAACCTGCCAGTGATGTGATAAACAGCTACCGTTTCACCTGCACCATTACAGCCAATCACGTTCGCAGATGGTCCATTTCATTTCAACATGTTGTTGTAAACATTGTTAGTCTTTTTGAACGTGGAGCTTTTGACTGCAGGTTTGCCAGGTTACTTACTATCGTAGTAAGTAACCTGAAGTTGCCATTGCGTGTCAAATTAGACATCCTACCTCTTCCACCTATCCCAGAGTACTCAAAAGAAATACAGCGACAGAAAATGTCAGTTTAAATCGGCGTATCAAAGATGTAAATGTCTATAAAACTACAGTTATCACAAAAACCAAAATAGTCTGCAGGATCATGACATAAGATGTAGATTTTAGAGTCTGTGATACGTAAAGTAGCAGAAAGTGGTGAAGCTATTTTGATGGAAAACAAAGACAAGAGGGAGGAAAACATGTATTTATCCCCAATATCACACCATCTGAAACCCTGTAGAAAAATTCAGAAATTGATGACTTATTCATGTACAGACATGCTAGCATTATTTAGTATGCCACATACTTTATGTACTTATTCACACAGATTTCTGTTGGGCACTTTTAAAAGCTATCATAGGTCAATAAAAAGAAAACCTAATGTATTTTGCAGGAACAACTCTAAGGCCGTGATGAACTAGAAAGCCAAAAACATGAGATCACATTCCAATAAACGGCCAAGTTATTTGCCCCTGTCACAAATACACAAACTTGTGTCCAGTTTTTTGGTTTGTTTTCCTAACCTGAGAACAGCATCCATGCTACAGTATCATGGGATGAACCTGGTTCTCTTTGATGCATGCATGTGAGATGTAAATACTTTTTCCGTAGCATAAATTGATGATCCTGCAGACAGTCTGCTGAGGGCTCCTGCTGTTGATTCAGCTGAGTTACTGCAGAGGGAAAAGGATATGTTGCTCCTGGCTAAATCCCCTGAAGTGCATTTCACTTTAACAGATCCACGTTAGTTTACTGATGCCAAAAACTGCCAAAAACATGACAGAGATATTACAACTGTTGCGCCTCAAAAATGATCAATCGAAAAAAAGAAATCAATCTAAATATTAACGCTGACTGTGTTTGGATTTGTTTTGACTTCAGTCCAGCCATAAAAAGGCACACATGTTTATTAGATTCACATAAAATCATACAATGGAACACATTCTTATGTCAATATTTACTTTCCTTTAGTTGAAAGCATATCACAACAAAGTCTTCATTGTCTACAGTTAGAATTTGCTCAGAAAGTGAATGTTACAAAACTATTAATAGTTCAAACGTTGAGATATTTCAGCCGGGTTTACCATCTGCTACTTTTATGAAAATAAACTTCACTGGATGTCTGGTGATGGCTAGAAAGGATCTCGTCAATGTTCAGCAAATTTGAATTATTTCAGCGTCGCAGATAGAAATATGTAAATATGTCTTCATGTTTACTGTTCTTTCATTCAAAACTGCCTGCTCCAAATGTTCTCTAAACTTGGACTAAATTATGTCTGTATTTTTACTTCAATGCTTTGTAAAGTACTCTTTTTCACAATTTGTCACATTTTAAACATAAACCTGATTTTTATTTGTATTTTATGGAATAGTGGAACAAAAATCAGAGCATAATAGTCAAGTGGGTGAAAAATAATGGGTGGTTTTTAAAAGTTCAGCAAGTAAAAATATGAAAAAAGTGCATTAGTGTTTCATCCCTCCTGAATCAATACCTTTTTTTGAAGCACCATTTACAGCTACAGGTCTTTTGAGTTTTTCACATTTAGAGGCTGAAATGTTTGCCCACTCTGCAACTCTCACGTCTGGCTTCTCAGATGCTCTACTGGCGACTCGTCAGCTGGGCTGGCAGCGACTGGTGACCAGTAACAGGCACAAACGGATTCCAGCATCGCTGAACAATGTCATGTGTTGACAAACCAGAACGTTACTTACTGCTGAGAGGAGCAGTTGCGGGAAACGCTTGGTAAGATTACAGACAGATAACATTACAGCATGCCATGAGCTAACAAACGCTAGCTGTTTTGAGAACTGTTAAAGTGATGGAGTACGAAGCGAGAGAGAGAGTGACTGGCTCGTCTGGAGATCTCACATTTGTTTCTGGATCGAAGCGCGTCGCCACAGCACAGTTTGACCCCTCCACGGGTCAGAGACGCTGTGGTCAGAAAAGACTTTTCTAACAAAAATCTTAGCGTTGTGAGAATCGATTCTTTATGCCTTGGGAATGTGGAAAATCCACGAAGACAAAACAGTTCTGGTAACCACTTTCACAGGGTTTTCTTTTTTTTTTTTTTTTTTTTTTTACATTTATTTAAAAAAAAAAGGCAGATCTGGAGTGATCATTTCCCTCACTCTAGCCATAAAGAACCTAAATCCCACTTCCCCAACCTTTTCCAAGCATTAGCTCTGTTGATTTATGGTGCAACCCAAATGGTGGAGCAATATCACACATGCTGAAAATCACCCTCAAACTTTTACTATTCCCCGGACGCACCGACACACAATTGTTGTTCACAATGTAAAAAGAAAATATTAGGTGAAAAAAACCAAAAACATGCAACCGCAAACGTTAAGCCTGGAAAACAAGTCAGCTCTATAAAATTAATAAAGATAAATTGAATTCAGCTGGGACAAAAATAATAGCGGCGAAAAGGTTGACCCGCTGCCATTGACGCGTGCCAACTGTAATCTCTGCGTTTACAGTTGCAAACCGCTTCTCAAGAAATAGTCTCTTGGACGTGTCATGCACATCACATTTTATCATTTATCCTGTGGTAAGAATGAGGTAAAATGTAAGCACAGACTAGAACCGGTCCAAACAATTCAGTCATCCAACACTGTTTTCACTTTCTCAGCTCCAGCAAAATCAGAGCATTTTATAAAGAGACCCCTGTTATGACATGAGGTTTGCTTTACATGTTTAAAATGATAACTATAATTTGACACGTATCTATCAACCCCACAGACAAAAATAAAATAACAACAACAACGTGCCTCAGTGTGTTTCTAGTGCATTTGAAGGTAAGCAGGTAATCGCTGTCAGATGCCAGCAATGTTTCCCTAAATCTGTTCGGATATCTTTCTACGATATCGATAACATCACCATCTCTGTACGGAGGAACTTCTCGTAATCGCCCCTTCGGAGATTCGTGCTTGTGCATAATAAATACCAAGCGCGATGAGAATATTATCAAACATGCAAACACTGTAGAAAAATAAACTTCTCCTTTAAGCAAAACCATCTGCTGCTTTCGTCCACTCCGGCCGAGTCTTCGGACATTTCTGTATGTAAATCATTAATGACGCCTTAATGACAGCATTAATGGGATTTTAAAAAGAAGACACTTGGGTAAAATCAAGATTGATCTTGGACATCCTTCTAGTGAGTTTCGCCGTGCCTGTGTAAGCCAGGGCTGGACTGACACAACGCATTTAACTTGAGAAATTGCCGTTTCTTGTTTTGTGTCAAATTGCGCTGGGCCTCACAGGCAGCCATCGTGCATACCGCCGCCTTTTGTTTTTGTTAAAACTTCAGCTTAATAATGCTCCGCTCAGTGTCTATACATCTCAATTTCATTCATGGAAATAGTGTTTCGTGATAATGAAATTCAGATGTGCAGCCTGGCTCCATGCATTCAGACAGCATATTGCATGTGACCTAATTCTGCAAACATTTGGCTGAGAGAAAGGTAACATGGTGTCTCATAAATGTCGAGGGTGCTTGGAATAAGAACTTGAGTACAAGGCATTAGCTGCATCAACATACAACCTCTGACGAAGGGGCACAACTGTGGTTGTCTCTACTAGGACAACAAGCTGATGCCGATGTTTGTTTGTGATGAATAGATGCTCTGAATGCCACTCGGGTTTCTACTTTTATAGTAATCATTGGATGAGCTCTTTGGTTTTGTACAAATCTAATTTTGATATCATCTGTGCAATCACTGTTGGGATTTTTATACACTATTGGTTTTAAATGTACATGGACCACAGATGGGCATAGATATTTATACAGTGATCAGCTTTTATATGAGTGAGCTTTAATTCCACAGCAAACACACAAAATTTTCTCATTTTATATTGAATTTCAGCTTTACAAACAGTTACAGCTCTTCCTTGTGTTTTTGAATTCAACTGACATTTTGGTGCCATTTTTTTAAAGTATGGTTAGAAATATTACATTTGATTACCTATCATTATAGCAGGAGAACATTCGTGAGGTCAGATACTGATGTTGGACAATCATGGACAACCCTGACCATCCTCACCATGAGACTCTAGTTCTTTAGTCAGAGGCTCCTTCAAATTCGCTGTAACACAGATTGCTATAGGAGATCTTTCCTGCCGACACCCCTCACCATCTACCATAACGATTTGAAGATTTTGAATTAATATAAGTTACAATTGATTAAGGTCTCTAACTTTGGGATTCCTGGAAGTTAATCGCCAAATCCTCTCGACACCAAACCGCCAAACTCAGACTAATCGGTTATTTCCCTGATGGAGAGACTTGCTGCTCAGGAGGTCATATCCCCACTGCTCTCTATGCATTGTCCTAAAGGTCAACCTGAAGACTGCAGAAAGTTTGATGGACACTCCAAACCTACATGTTTGCACAATGCATATTAAGCATAACTTTTATTGTGTGACTTTTAAATATCAGCAGCTTTAATATGCAAACATTTCATCTGGACTCAGTCTTTTAAGTCTCTGCATATTCTTTTAAATATTCCCTCCACGTGCTCAAATTTATGTGCAAATCTAGGCACTTTGTTATTTGGTGTGCTGGAATCTACACGACTTGTCACTTATGGTTCTAATACCATGTGGCTTTTATTTAGTTGTCTAATGTATCATCCAATCATAACACATTCCCATAAAAGCGTATCAAAGCTGACAAGCTAAAATCTACTAGCTTCATTTTGCAATAAAGTTTGACGATGTGGGTTACATGCTTTCTCTCGCATAAAATGTTCTTGTGTAAATTGTTCGACCTTTTCAGCAGCCTCTCATAGTTAACAGCTCTAATTATAAAATACACTTGTAAAATCTATGTACACATTCATATTACGCTGTATGAACTCAGTTTACACCCTTCCTCCGGCATGACGTAATTAGGACAATTAGGCTTGGTGCAAATGAGTGAAAGCTGTTGTTGCCTGTGTTTATTTTACCTCCCACTCTCCCAACACACAGAATCTCTGTGCATTTTCCTGGCATTTAGGTCTTCAAAGAAAAACAAGCCAGTTCTGCATTACCATCAATTCCCAGAAAAATGCACTTAATATATTAGGAGGAAAATGTTCCCATATTAAGCAAAACATTATGTTAGCTTTGCAATCTATTTGGAATGGAATAAAAAAGATTGGACAAGTAAATAATACAAATTATTCACATGACTGTGGGAGTTTTGCGAACTGCAAATTCACTGAGCCTGTTGTTCTTTGTCTGCCAAAACAGAGCTTAGGGAGAACAATGATCTGGTCAAGGATTTTGCACAAAAATTAAATAGGACATTTGAGAAAGACATTTTCTAAACCGCTAACCACACACCAGCATAAACAAACTCACAAATATTCTGTATTTGTTTCTGAGAAAGACACTTGATTAGTGTGTTCTGACACAACAGCATGCATTTCCTTCTTTAATAAGTTGCACAGAGGGCCAATGCATTTTTATTACCTGTAACATAACAGCCTACGTAATCCTAAATGTATTTATAATTATCAGACCTTACACAGCACTATGAATGACCCTATTCTGATCCTTTCACCCCCCAAAAAATCTGATCTGTGCCATTTAAGTCTTAGATTAGTGGTACTAATTTGGGCATGCATCAAATTATTTTCGTAGCATCAGCAGTCTGAACGGTCATGTCGCGTTTTATCCGACTTTTATGTCATTGATGTGACACCTGCGTCATATTCTGCACCAGAATCCAGACGTGGTAAATCAGGACGTAAACAACGGCTGCAAAGTATGTTTATGAACTTATGAAAGAAGTCTGTCACTGAACCGCATTACATCACAATCCCTCCACTCCTGGCTTTAGCTACGCATCCAGACAGATTTCTCCACTGAGGCTTCTGTCAAAGCTCCACAAAACGTTATTGGTATTATTTATGCTTTCTTTTTAGAAGCTTCCTGTCGTCTCCCACTGCTGAATAAAGAATAAACCTTAAAATTAATCCGCAAGAGTCCAATAGGTCTGGTGATCAGCTAGTCAATCAGCCAGCGTGGCTAAGTTTTTACTGTTTTAATCATTTTTATGCATGTATAATAGTGCTGTGTAAGAGATGGAGGTATCTATCTATCTATCTATCTATCTATCTATCTATCTATCTATCTATCTATCTATCTATCTATCTATCTATCTATCTTTCTTTCTTTACTCCTTCGGTAAGCGGTACGTTGCTTTGTGATGTCAACATTCTTCTTCTGCGTGCCCATGCGGGGCCCTTTGGGGTTATAAACCATTCACACAGAAGTCTCATTGTGGTCAGGGTCAATTAGCATTATGAACGACCACACACACGCGCGCACACGCATGGATACATACACACACACACACAAATCTGATCTCAGCAAAAAAAATCTGATTTGAGCATCAAGACCTGTAATGTGAAGGAAGCCTAAGTCAGTGTCGGGGAAAAAGCTGCTCCATTATTTTGTTTAACCTTCCTTCCAGCAGGTGTGCGCCATTAGCTTAAAGCAGTGTTTCTCAGGGACTGCCCTGCATGTTTTAGGTGCAAACAGGCCTCTGCAGCACTTGATGGCTGCAGAGGAGGTCATGCAATCATTTGAATCAAGTGTTCTGGATCAGAGATGCATTTAAATCATCCAAGACGGGGTGCTGGAGGGCCTGGTTTGGGAACCACTGGCTTAAAGTGACTTCTGAGGACCAAAACAACATGAACTATAGCTTCATGAACTACAGCTGTAGTTAAACCTTCACAAAAATTACAGACTGATCTGTAAATTTCTAATATGAAGCAGGTCAGTTTGGTGATGTTAATTTTGGAGGAATGTATGCATGAGTGCATCAGAGTAAAATTGAAAGAGCAGAAATTACACCTGAGTGCAACAAGACTTTGACTTACAGTTTTAGTTACAGTCATTATTTATTTGATTCTGTGAATTTCAGGCCGATTGGACTCACAACTGAGTGATTTTAATTTCCCCTGCAGGCGGCCAGTTAGTTAAATCTCTAAGACATTTCTCTCTGGCATTTGTCCTCACTTCCTCTTCTTCACTAAATAAATGCAGAATGAATGTTGAATCTTGCAACAGGAGCCTGTGTGATGCGTTAATGTCCATGCTTGGTGTTCAAGACGTTTGACCAACACACCTCAACAACTTTCTGCTAGCTTGTGCTGCACTATGAGCTATAAACACGAACACAAGTGAAAGGGGCATGTTGTGAAAATTACAATAAACACCTTTTAATAGCCACACAACTGTGATAAAGAAACGATTAAGTAGTAGTAGACCAGCAGCTCTTGTAGCCATCAAGTAAAAATAATAAATTTAGTCCAGAAGAGCTCAGAGGAGTGTAATATCATATTCCCTGTCATAAAAAAAGACTTGCCCAAATCAACATCTACTATTTTTCCTAGTATAGCTACAGCCTAGACATTTCTACACAGCAAAATACAGAAGTTGGATATATACCGTGCATGGACAAAAAGAGCAGACTCTAAACTTTAATTTGATGGTCGTCATATCCAACATGAAAGGTTTATGAACCACTGAAAAGACTGAGAACATGCACACTGCTCCATTCATGCTACAGGGTACGTGTGAGCCGGAGTGAAGTGTTGACACACTCCAGATGGACGTGCAAGGAAGGAAAAAGCCAACCTCACGACAGCACCTGTGCTGTAAGAGCAAGAAAATGTCAAAAAGAAAACATGACATCATCGTTTTATTCCTCTGGGCCCACTCTTTCAAGAATAACGTGCAGAAGAGCTTCTCTTTTACGTGGAGAATCAATCAATTGAATCAATTTAAAAGCTGTCTCGGCAGACAGTGTGACGGACTGGCATCTGATGAAACCTGTTAGAAAAGTAAGAGCTTTTTTAACCCCATAAAGTGGTAGAAATAGAGCTTTGGTGCAAAAGAAACAAAGGACCTCAGATTATTAAATCACAAAGTTACTACTTTAGCACTGCAGATTTATTAATCAGGTTATGTATAAATGAGCAGCAGGAAATTTGTCTTGTAATCTCATCGTTTGCTAATCTGTTAGCCTCAAATCTTGGTAAGTGTCCATTAAAAAAATAATCACAGTCCTGTGAAAAATCTTAATTGCCACGGTTTGGAAAATTACCTCGGCATGACAAATAATGCAGATATTTATCAAAACTACTGCAGTTAAACTTGTGGTTGTGTTTTACACATTAAGAATATAATTCATAATGTTTGTGGTTTTCAAGTTGTGACAAACCGCTGATTTAGAAAAAACTGTCAAAGCAAAAATCTTTGGCATTTGACAGATAAAGATGCATAGACTTTTTAGATAGATAGATAGATAGATAGATAGATAGATAGATAGATAGATAGATAGATAGATAGATAGATAGATAGATAGATAGATAGATGAGCTACACATGTGTTTTCAGTCTTTCCTAAGTAGTTGCTCTGATGGATGTAGCTTTTGCTTGTACTCATGGGGAAATGAGGTCATTGTGGTAATAAAAGCAAAACGGTTCAGTCACCTGTTATAGTGAAAAGAGGAAATAGATCATATGGAAAAGAAATGACACACTCTGCACACTAAAGAACAAACACACCTGCAAAAATCCTGCAGCTGAGAATGCACAACAATCAGATGTACTCCCAACACCAATCCATCTCCTTTCAATGTATTCTACCTGCAACAATCAGGAATACCGAAATGTTTTAATATGGCAAACTACTAAAAACAACGAGGTCTGAAATGCCAGTCAATGTCTGATCATGACAAAAGAGAGAAGAAGATGCTGAGGCCCATGTTCATCCATCATGCCCCTGCAGCACATTCCCTCACATGGCTCCACTGCCGGGTTTTGGGAAGCCGGCCCGGCTAGAATCAGTGGACTGACCTTGTGAAGTGGCCTGTGATGTATGAGCAAAAGCAAAGCTGTAATCCGTGGACACGTTCCTGCGGGTCTCAGGATTTGATGCACAGGCCAAATTGCTTCCAGACAAACATCTCATACTGTAGGTGAAAGAAGACCACGGCTCAGGAGAGCAGTTCTTCCTCTCAGAAAACATTACATTGGCCTTGAGCACATGTTTGTCGATCGCACCTCTCATTTGCGTCAGAATATTGCTTTGCGAAGAAGAAGTGCGATCCTGCAGCAGATGAGACAGAGAAAGCAGACATGCATGAAATATATCCTTTGTCTCCCTAAACCTCTTTTTTATCTCCTTTCTTAGAAGCCGATTTATGACACGACACGACACGGATCAGGGGCGAAGCCCATGTCACGACCCTGCTGACCTTAGCCTTTGTGCTTTGGTGTCACTTTTTATTCATGTCGTCATAAATTCTCCCACATTTTTTTCCCAGCTGTGTTATAACGCGAAGAAATCCATCTTAATCTGTTTTGAAATTTTAGACCAAATAATGTTTCAACTGTGGATCAAAATGCATTTGAATGTTTATAATTCTTACATCTTTGTTTTAAATTCGATGCCAGTGGCGCTAATTACAAACCAGTAAAAAGGAGATGTTTACCAGTGAGGCGCATCATGCAGTAGGGAACGAAACTTTGGAAAAGTTTGGAAGCTGGGGAATGTTGAGCGTCGACTCTGGGAACAGACAGGAGATTTATCGCCCAAGCCCCTTTATGACACAGCTGATGTGTTGTACAATGTGCATCATGTTTTTGGTGATGTGGCGTCAGTCTGGGACACCTTTAAACCTCTGAGTGTTGTTCAATTTATACATTGCAAATGTAAAAACTGAAGGGATTTTTCTCACACAGCTTTCAGGGTTTCTGTTCAAGATAAAACTTTTTTCAAGTCTCTACCTTCTCTGTGGTTTAACCTTTATACAGCAAAAAAAATCTAGTTATGGAAAAGAATGTAACTTCAACAGGGCCATGAATTGTTATTGACCTTCTGCTGAGCATGATGTGTTGTGAAAGTCCCGCTTGTGGTGATATATTTCAGAGTATTTAACCTTTTGTTTTTCTTAGTTCATAAATCCTAAATTTGATTTTCGCTGTCTGTACAGCAAGTTAAATTGGGGTCAGAGAACTTTTTTAGTATCATGGATGTGATCTTGAGTTACTGTTTTGGTATTTTTGAGAATCTGCACTTTAATCATTGTGTTTTTGTGTTGTTGCTTTGTTTTTTGTTTTTTTGTTGAATCATGTGTTTCCATTTTTTGACCGCTTTGTTATTAAAATGTCTTAGGTGAAGTGCTAAAAAGATATTAATTTTTAATTAGTTCTTTATTAAAAGCACATAAGTTGATCTTATTTATTCCTTTTTCTCTGTCAGGTTTTGTTTTCCTTTTAGTTTCAAAAAGATTTAAAGTGGGCCTCTATTAGCTGCTACTTATCTTCACTTTTCTTGCCGTGTTTTGTTTTTAAGAGTTAAGAGTTCGTCCTACCGGTGGGTTGCAGGTCCAATGCCCCCATTCCGTCTGTCTCTATCTGTGGGCAAGACACTTCACCCTCCTTGCCTGCTGGTGGCGCCACTGAATGGCGACCTTGCTTCCATAGGTCTGTCCCAGATAACCTCGCTTACAGCCTGGTCTGGGCTTTCTTCCTTTCTCTTTTGGATTCTCTCTGGTAGATTTTCTACTGGGCCAATCAGTGAACAGAACGAGTTGTGAACGATGACATTGGTTTTCTGGGCAGTAAGTGCAAGAGCAAATGGTAAATGGACTGAATTTAAATAGAGCTTTTTGACCTCTTTACACTAGAGTCACATTCACCCATTCGCACGCATTTACACACAAATACGCAGATCGGTAGCCAATTTGGGGTTAAGTGCCCAGGGACACATTGAACCTACAACCTTCCGATGACACAGCCACAGTCGCCCCACCAAAGAATGCAAGCATGTTAAAAATGGAAGAAGAAAAAAAACAGACAACTTTATCCATCCATCCATCCATCCATCCATCCATCCATCCATCCATTATCTTTACAAGCTTATCCCTGGTGAGGTCAAAGGGGTGCTGGTGCCCATCTCCAGAGGTCAGTGGGCCAGAGGTGGGGTAATACACCCAGCAGGGCAACACAGAGACAGACGGAACAAACACCCCTGCACACACACATAACTTAAGCGTTAAAAAACCCCACCAAGGTCAGGAAAATCCTTTAACTTTTTTGCTACCATCAGCCATGTTTCCTAACTCCAGAGAAGTTACGCATCGAAGAGCTCGTTTTCTTATCTATATTAGATTATTGAAACATCAACAAAGGCTGATTCCTGGATATTAATCTACCTAATGCAAACACTATAAATGCCTTAGTGCCACTTTCTGCCACAAAACTGCACTCGCTCAACACGGAGCCCAGACAAGATAAGGTGGAAGACTGTAAACAGAACGTCCAAAGTATTTTCTCACACGTCCGGCTGCATTTCTTGGAAAGCTTTCGCCAGCGTGCACGTCTGTGATTCAGCCAAAGATAATAGGAGTATGGTGGGAGAAACTTCAGTGACAGCTAATCAGATAATGCTGCTTTGCGATGTTTAAATTGCAGAGGATCCACCCTGTGTGTGTGAGAGAGACCGGTGTCGGGGGCAAAGCCATATTGGTTGAAGAATGTGCATGTGTTTTAGTTTTTCTAGACTCTCAGATGAATGGCATCCCATGTTTTCTGGCACATTAGCAGAGAAATCATGTCAGCTGTTTTTACAGCTGCTCCTCTCAAAGCCTTGGTTTAGAGCAAATTATGCACTCAAAAACAAAATCCAAGGAATCAGGCTGGTGCCTAAACAATCAAAACGAGTGAGAATGTGAGTGGATAAGGTTACAGGCGACTGGCATAGATCACACTGTAATTTCTAATTATTTTAGAATAAATAAAGCAATGTCAAAGAAATATATTCAATTTTAGCATTGGGGGGGATTTATTTTCTATCCAGACTTCTAGACATATTGTAATTTTGTCCAGGGATTGAGTAATAAAACGACATTAATCATAATTGTATTCCGCGAACAATGCCAGGATAAGATCATAGTTTTTTTTTTGTTGTTTTTTGTTCACAATTTCTTAGCTAATCGTAAGAAGAAAATTCAGAAATCACAACTTCAAGCTCTGCCATGAGAAGCTTACATGACTGCATAACAACAGTAGCACAATTCACTGGCCACTTTATTCGGCAGGTTAAAGTGCTTCTTGAGTGAACCAGCCAGTAACACGGCAGCGACTCCATTATTTGGAAAGTCACGGTGAAGACGAGATGCCGAAGTTCACACCAGACAGGACTGGTCTGAGTTTTTCAGAAACTTCTGATTTACTACGATTTTCTCACACAAAATGAGAAAATATCCATTGTTGTGTGGCCTAAAATGCCTTGAATGCATCAGAGCATAATGGTTAGACTGGTTCAGGATTATAGGACGGCTACAGTAGCTTAAATTATGACTCCGTACAACCAAGGTGTGCTGCATATCATCTCTGAACTCACAACACATTGAAACCTTGAGGCAGCTGGGCTGCTGCAGCAGCGGCGGTCCCCTTGGTGTCGCTCCCGCCGGTCAAGAACAGGGAAGTGCAATTTGAACAGGCTCCAAAATCAAACAATAACAGGGTTGAAAATTGTATCTGGTCCAAGAAGTCTGGATTCCAGCTGCAGCATCCAGATCTGGCATGGATCCATCCTGCCTTGTCTGAGTGGTTCAGGTTGGTGGTGGTGCTCTGGATGAAATGTTCCCGACTCACTTTGCTCCTTATTAGCAGTTGATAATTGTTTTAAAAAGCGTAACCTGTCAGAGTAACCATGTCTTCCCCTTTCTAACCATCTTCTGAAGGCCAGCAGGAAAACGTCATTAAGCTCATCTCAAACTGAACTCCAGTGACCTCTACAGGCACCACATCTGAGTCCAACAGGACACCTTTAGTATGGGGAGGAACAGGAACCCCAGCATGACGGAAGTGCAGCAGAAAAATCCGCAGCAACTATTTGATGCTATTATGTCAACATGGACCAAAATATCTGAGGACAGTTTCTGATACGTGTCGACGAAGACTTAAGGGAGCTATGAAGGCAAAACACTATTGAGCAACCGCGCTTTTGTTTTAACAGGGGCTTTAAAGTTGTTTTAAGACTCTGCAAAACATATTTCTCTGTGCTGATAATGGTGTGCATCATGTACAGCTGGAGTAGGGAAAGTGTTTTAGAGCTGTTCTCACTCCTTCCAATAATAAAACGTTTGTAAAACCATTCCATGTCCAGCTAAATTTGGTAAAAATGCAGCTCAGACTGCTCTGAATAATCCTGACATTATAGCAGGTTCCACCTGCTGCTCTGCTTTATAATCCTCCTGGGTGTTGAAGTGGTTTTTGGGGAGCTATTTTTTATTTATTTTATTCTTTTTTCAATTTTAACAACAAAATCAAAAACCTAATAAAAACCTTTTGAATGAGTTGAACTGATTAAACATTTCACTGGGGGGCAAATTTACTGAAATCTTTCCACAAATGCAGCGTAGGTACTTTCCTTACTTGAATAGCACAATTTGGTTGGATACGGCCATTCTTTGAATTCCCAGACATATTCACATTTTACCTGTTGTTGTTCAAAAATGTTTCACCATGCACATACTCCTTCACGATTTATGTCTTTGAACTTAAAACAAATCCCTCCATAATTTCTGAATTCCTCCGGTGGTAAAGTAGCCAAGTGGGCTTCAGCAATGTGGTCCCCATTAAATTCATAGTCACTCTGTCAACCAATAAATCAATCTAAGCTGCGCCAAACTCCTCTTTTTTGCGGCAAACCCCAGTCACCCGCGTGCAGCTGCCTCCACCTGTGGTGACCGGCTCTTCCCGAAGGCTTCGGAGAAACAACGCCGCAGCTCGTCTGTTTCAGATCGGAATGAATGCAGTAAGACGTGCCGGCCGGGTTCTGATTCCCCTGTCAGATCTTCTGTTTGGGACCTCAATACTCTTATAAATCATAATTTACTGTACCCTGCATGCCATGGAGTGAATAAAAGATATGTACGTGATATTACAAAATTTTCTGGGAAAAAGAATTAAAATGCTCACTATTATAAGAAGCAACAGAATCATAATGTTCTTTAACGCAAGTTTCCAACTGGGATTATGGTGTTATATTCTCTTTATTCTTTATCATTTTTGCTTTTCGTAGCAATCTGATTTTGTTTGTCTTCTCACAAAAAGAAGCACTGGTTGTTCTCCAACAGTTTGACACAGTTTCTCTTCATGTAGAAATCAAAGCATAGCAGCCTTATGTCACACAAAATGATCACTTACAGAAGGTTTTCATGCTGGTAAGCCATCTCAGATGTGATGAACTGAAGGTAGTTTATGAACTGGATTATAGCGCCATCCCATGTTTAAAAAATACCACATTTGCATTAAATTTTGCTCTGAATTTTATTAACTCTAATACTCAATTTTAAAAGATCCTGAATCATTTACACAGCACCTTTCACAGTTTTTGGCATCACTAATTAAAAAAAAAAAAATGTGTCAAAAGCTAAGAAATGAATTTATGTTTAATTTGAGAATTAAATTTGGGGATATTTTTTCCACAAATGATCGATGCCTCACCTCAACCATAGCCATCTTAAAACAGTAAATTCAGACACACAATCTTACAGAATAGCTGTGAGGTAAAGGTAAATGAAAACAGTGTTTGAGAGGAGATTAATCATCAATTTGGTACCAATAAATGCTTCCTTTACTGTGATTAAGTTGTTTTGTGTCTGGCATTTATGGAAAACAGGCAAGAAAAAAAAGCTAATTGAAAGAAAACCTTAAACCACCAAAACATCTTGCTGTGAAAGTGCATTTCTTCAGCAAAGGTGGGGAAGTTGGTCAGAGTTAATAGGAAGATGGATGGAGCCAAACACAAGCAGTCCTGGAAGAAAAACCTGTCAGAGGCTGTGAAAGACTTGAGACCAAGTAGACAACCACTTTCCAGTAGGACAACAACACTAAATAGCCCAGATAAGGACATTTTGTTTGACTGGTCCAGTCAAAGTCCAGACAGAAATGCAAGCAAAAATGTGTTGAGCGCAAAAAACTGAAGCTCACAGACATTTTCTGTGCTGTCTAAGACAAAATAAAGGGAGCAGTTTTATGTAAAATCAACGTTTTTGAGCTTTACAACATGTTATAATGTTACTCACTCTTCAAAAACATACCTGGAGTGTTGCCTTGATTCTTTCATGCATGTTTGAGAAATGTTTTAGTGTCCCATGGGAACTATTCAGCTGTCCAGAACGCCTGGTTGGACCAAGCACTAAGCCTGTCACAAATAAATAATAAAGCAATTAATCACATGATAAATTAAAGCAAAAGCAATAAATTCTATTTGCACAATTTATTGTTTTTCTCTTTCCACCTAAAACTGGATGACAAAAGTTTACAGTCTGGTGTTTTGGTCTCAAATAGTCCTTTTTTTAGAAGGATAGTTTTGTTGACATTGACTTCATTACCCATTTTATTTATTTGTGTTTATTTCGATATTTAAAATGTCTTCCAGTTCCAGTGTTAAGTTGTTACGTTCTCGTTGGAATTTAACATTTATTGATCTTTGAGAATGTGTTCCTACATTATCAAGCCATTACCACTTGAAAATGGCCCAAAATAATATAATTATTTATCGCAATAATTTCTGGGACAATTTATCGTCCCAGCACCACCTACTAGCATCACCTTCAAGGCGCAGCTCCTCCTCGGAGCTGCAGTTTCCAAGCTAATAGAGCCACTCTCCCTCCGTCAGACTCGCCAGCAGCAACATTATCTGAACTATTTATCAGTGAAACGCTGATAAAATCGTTAACAGGTTAATAGAGAAGCGCTGTGATGACTTCCTGAAGGCGGAGCTTCGGAAATAGCATGAGTTTTTAAAGCAACAGAGGCGTTAAATAAGGAAATACAACTTATTTTAAGTCATATAGTGTAAATAATTTTTTAAATAGCTGAAGGTAACAGAGTTTCTTGATTAAGCTTTAAAATGGCACTACACATAATACTGCTCCTTTAACAAGAATAGGTAAATATTTCAGTTTCAATATGTGCAAGGCTGACAAAAACTACTAATATGTTTCTGCAATTTAAGGAAAAAGTGGTTTTATGTAAAATAAAATAAAATCAATAATTAATTAAATACACTGTGGAATTATGAATATGCAACTAAATAATTAAATGTCACATGGAATAATTAATTCTAACTTCTTAAATAATACATTTCAATTGTAAAACCTTATTTTACAATTGAAAATAAGATTTCAATTATAAAATTGAAATCTTATTTCAATTTTACAATTGAAATGTATTATTTCATTTATTGGTTTATTTTTAAACCAATAAATATTTTTATTGGTTTAAAAATATTTGTCTTCCTCTATACTAGAATATATTACTTTGTGTTGATTTGTCAGATTAAAATCCAACAAAATTTCTTTTTTTTTATTTTTATTGAAGCAGATAGTGGATTTTTTTTGGTTTTGTTGAAGTAGATAGTGGATTTTTTTGGTTTTGTTGAAGCAGATAGTGGATTTTTTTGTTTTTGTTGAAGCAGATAGTGGATTTTGGGAGGGGGGGTTGTTGAAGCAG
>NW_015113505.1:338780-345186 GCF_001443285.1 Poecilia latipinna
GTAGATAGTGGATTTTTTTGGTTTTTTTGAAGTAGATAGTGGATTTTTTTGGTTTTGTTGAAGCAGATAGTGGATTTTTTTTTTTTTGTTGAAGCAGATAGTGGATTTTGGGGGGGGGGGGTTGTTGAAGCAGATAGTGGATTTTGGGGTGGGTGGTTGTTGAAGCAGATAGTGGATTTTTGTTTTTGTTTTTGCTGAAGCAGATAGTACATTTTTTGTTTTGTTTTTGCTGAAGCAGATAGTAAATTTTTGTTTTGTTTTTGTTGAAGCAGATAGTTGATGCTTTATGTTGTTTCGCCTGTGTAGAAGCGGAGCTCTGTCGCCACCTGGCGGTCAGAGGCGGTCACTGTCTGTGTTTCCTAAACTGAAGATGGCGACAGGAGTCCTTCAGAGAGTCCGCGGAGGCTTCACTCCGGCTAAAAACAGCGCTCTGTCAGCCGGAAACCTCTCTCTCTGGGTCAGGTGAGCAGTCACAGTCCTGGGCACCTGGCCGTCGTGTTTGCAGCTTATTACTTTGGCTGTTGTGTGAAATATTCACCCTGCTTTTCTGTGGCTACCATGAGCCTGATAAAGCTAACCCGCTGACTGTTAGCAAACCGGGATTGGCCTTCAGCTGTTGGTCACTCTGAAGATTCATCCCCTATTGATTTATCCCTGGAGGTGTGTGATAAAAGCTGCGTGTGTTGATTGGCAGACGTGAAATAACACCAGTCTCTGTCATATTTTGCCTTTAACCGTGTGTAGTGCTCAAGGTCAGCTTGTTACTTCTTGTTTAGCTTCATCATAAGAAATACACAGCTCTATTTATTTCAAGCAGCATGTGGGTCATCACCCTTCATGGAAATGCGCTAATATGCACTGTATACTTTTAAGCTGCATTGTCGCAGTTCCTGGTGTAGTCCTTCATCGTTTCACCCTGTGTGTTCTTGGTTCAGAGGATTTTCAGCATCTAACAGCAGAAACGGAGAGGACAGCTGGTTTAGGTCTCTGTTTGTCAGGAAGGTCGATCCCAGAAAAGACGCACACTCCACCTTGCTGACCAAAAACGAGGAAAGTAACCTCTACAAAATTCAGTGTAAGGTCCCCACATGAATATTGGCTCCTCGACTTTTAATGTGTCTAATAATAAGACCAATAATAATGACATGTCTTCCTTCGTCAGTCCATAATGTGAAGCCAGAGTGCCTGGATGACTACAATAAGCTGTGGTAAGTGTAATTATGACTAAAATATGTATATATTAGATTACTAAAATTAATCACAGTGCCTTGCAAAAAATATTCATGCCCTTCGCATTAGACTTTAGACTCTATCACTCAGGTCTTGTGGTTCTGGTCTACTCTTCATCCCCAGAGAGTGCCTGAGAAGATTGGTAATCACATCCTGCTGCGGTTTTTCACATAGTTTTAGGCCTGGACTTTGAGTAAGCCATTCCAACACAAGAAGATGTTTTGATTTAAACCCTTCTGTTGTACCTCTGGCTCATTTTCCTGCTGTAAGGAGAACCTCTTCCTCAGTCCAAAGTCTTTTGCCTCCTCCAGCATTTATCTATATTTAGCTCAATTAAACCTCCTATTCTTTCATCAGCACCTGTCTTTAGTAAAGACCAGATTACTTATTGTTATGTTTATTGTTATGTTTGAACCTTGGAATGCAGTTCAGTAACATTAGCTTGTCTATATGTTCTCTATAGATGTTCCCTAACAAAGCTGAGGCCTTCATAGAATAGCAGTAGTCTTACTGAGCTTAAAACACACACAAGTGGACATTACTTGATAATCACTTTCGAAGACAATTGGTTGCCCTTCATTTTGTTTGGGGTATCAGAGTGGAAGGGGGGCTAATTTAAAATACACAAACCTCTTTTCAGATTTTTGATGTTGGGGGGGAAAAAATAGAAAACTGTGCGCCCTTTTAATAATTTTGCACTAGTGCGTTGCTCTCATACATAAACTCCAATATAATGCACAGACGTTTACAGTTGTAATGCGAGAATATTGGGGGGGGAAAAATGAAGTGATCTAAATACTTTTGCAAGGCTCTGCATGAAATCATTCTCAACTGTCTCAACATAATGAAGACTGAAGGATATGTATTTATGGTTAAAATCAGATTGTTGCTCAGATACTGCTGGTTAGAAGTTAGCTTTAGCGTTTAAACGTCACCTGTGCTCTCCTGTCGCAGCGAGGACGTTCTGCCCTCCATCCATGCTGATAAGTACTACCCCTGTGAGCTGGTGGGAACCTGGAATACCTGGTATGGAGAACAAGACCAGGCTGGTAGGATTACTAATAACAACACACAAATCTGCAGTATAAGCAGGGCTCTGCTCTTGCGCCTGGTTCTGCAATCAGCAGACAAGGCCTACTGCGTCAACATAAAATCCATCATTTACAGACAATAAACTGCCGGTTTGTAATTTATGATTGTTTGTTTGTGGATTTTTTTATATTTCTTTGTTTTTGTTTTTTTGTTGTTGTTGTTGTTTTGTTTTTTTGTTGTTGTTTTTTTTTTGTTAAAATTGTAACTTCGCTGAACTAACTTTCCACCTGGTTATAGTTGAACTGCTGCTAATGAGAAGTCGTTTCTGCAGTTCATCTGTGGCGCTACAGAGGCGGCTACCCTGCTCTGACTGAGGTCATGAACAAGCTCCGGCAGAATAAGGTGACCTCCGTTTCCTGCGCTTTACCTCCGTTTTTTGCTCTCGTTTCATCGCCCGCCCAATAAAGTCAAAGTAAATCTCACGGATCCGTGTCTGTCGGACGCCAGGAGTTCACGGCGTACAGGAAGGAGCGCGGGAAGATGCTGCTGTCGCGCAGGAACCAGCTCCTGCTGGAGTTCAGCTTCTGGAACGAGCCCGTCCCCCGGGAAGGCCCCAACATTTACGAGCTCAGGTCTTATCAGCTCAGGGTGAGGAACGCCGCCAACATGCCATCGCAGCAGCGGTGCTCTGTGCTCAGAGTCGTCGCTGCACTGGGTCACAGGAGGAGACTGCAGAAATGTAGCTGACTGCAGGATCTGTTTGCACTGATGAAATTAGGCAAATCTCCTTTAAATATCCACACTCAAACTCATCAGGAGTATCGCTGTTTGTGTTTACTTAGCGATTTAGTTTATATTAAACTTCAAAACCCCAATATCAGCATTATTCTGTTCATTTTGAGCTTTTATTTACTTTTTTTAATCAATTTTCTTCAGTGAAATTCAGTGATTCTTTTAACAAAAAACATTTCATTTTGTTTTGTAGATTTCATCTAATCCACATAGGGTCAAAATTAGACACACAAGTTAAGATATATACACAAATTCATTATCTTCAAGCCTGTATGAAGATTTTTTTACTCTTTATTCGATTTTTGAAGTTGAAGGCTCCATTATTATGCCACACTGAAAAAGGGAACATTTAAAGTAAATGAATAAGAGCCCAAAATATAGCTACAATCTTTACAGATGTTAACAAAGTATCTTTTTCACGCCTTACTTTTTATAGTGAAATCAGTTTGCAACATTTTCTTCTGTGACACTTCTCACAAAACTATTTCTAGTTTTATCTGAAGCTCTGTTGCGTTCATCAGACCAAATAAAGGAAGAACTCCCCTGGTTGGTCCATTTAGCCCCCACGCATTTGGATTTTTTTATAAACATTTTCATAGATACATAGATCCGCTCAGAACCAAGCCCTCTCCTGCAGATTAAGTTCTCCTTTCTAATCTGAAAAGGTCAGCCTTCATCTAGCTGTGCTCCCCCTGCAACATGTGAAAAATGCCCTCCATTACTACCTGGTCTCGGGCTGAGGTTATATCTGAGAAACGGCAGGAAACGTCTTGTCTTAAACCCAGTCGGGTGATTGAAGAAGCCTTCACGTGTCGTTATTCTTCCACCTTAATGTATTTAATCTGGAAAGAAGTTTTGAACACTGTTTTATTGCAATAAGGAATGTTGTGTTTTCTCCCTCCTCCTGCAGCCAGGAACCATGATCGAGTGGGGTAATTACTGGTAAGGCAGCCTGAATTCACTTGACTCATTGAACTGTAGTTACAGAGCAGTTGCAGCACATGAACCCTCTCTCATTACACTGTCATTAACAAGAGATATTCCCCCGGAGACGCTTCGTATTTGAAGCTGCGCTGTAACTGAGATTAAATCTCAAGTGAAGCTGTTTGCTTGACGGATTTGTACATAATAAAAGAGACGTTACTTTAAGCAGCCGTCTTCTTAATGACAAATGACAGCATAATTGAGGCAGCTAAAGATTTTTTTTCCAATAAAAATTGTTCTGTCAACACATCTAGCGCAGTTTTTATATACTTTAGTGCAACGAAATGAGGTGTAGCTACTTTTCTAACGTGACGCCTCGTATTTCATTCTGTCTCTGGTGGGGGAGAAATATATCCACACTACTCTAAGGCTGGTTAATATTGCCTTTTTGTTGCTTTTCTGGTTGCTTTAATTCGCCGTTATTTGAGGAACCCCCTGTAGACCTATAAATAATGTCAGTAAAGCTATTTAAAGCAATTTCAACGTAATTTGTGTAGGCGACAGCTTAAAGTTCTGCTTCAAGTTACAACAACACGTAGAAATGAGCCTTCAGAGTTTAACAGTCGCGATCTGAAAACGCGTGTTTGCGTTGGGGCGAGCGTAATGAGGCTAAAACATTCCTTTCACAGCAGCTCACTCAACCTGGCCCGCGTTAGGGTTCAGGGCAGCTCGCTGATCGATCAGGTTAATGCCAGTTTTCAGACGGGGAGCCAGAGTTAATTGAGACATGAGAGTTTATGATCTTTTGAGGAAGGTTTGGTGTGTTTTGGCGCCGGTTACGACTCGAGCTGCTTCTTGTCCTGCAGGGCCAGAGCAATCCGATACCGCCAGCGCAACAGAGAGGCCGTGGGAGGGTTTTTCTCCCAGATCGGTGACCTTTACTTGGTCCATCACCTTTGGGGTATGACTGAACACAAGCAGGGCCAAGTTTACATCACTTCACCTATTAACCGATTTGTTTTTTTCTTTTTAATATTGTAAGCTAAATTAGACCTCCAGACTTGTTAAAAAGCCTCACATTGGTTACATAAATCTTGCATTAGGATTTCTGACAAAATAAGCAGAATATAATCCTAAAAAGTTAACTTTTATAAGAAATGTTTATGGCTCTATAAAGGCAGTTATAATTAGCTGAGATCATTTTATTGGCCCTCATACGGAAACATAAACTATCAATGCTAGCAAACTTTGTTTGTGTCTTTAAGAAAGGCGTTGAACTCCGAAGGCCAACGCAGCGTGACATCACTGGGATACGGCTAAGAACCATAAAACTAAAATTAATAAGAAGACGGACACTTAAATACTGCCTTGTTGAAAATAGTAGCAAATTGGCATCAATTCTTATTTCCATCACTCTTTTTGACAGAAAATGTTTGTATATGACAAATAATTAACCAACCCAGCAGTAAGCATGCTACTTATCCTCCAGAAAACCTGCTAAGCCCAGTGGCAGTCATCTAGCGGCCTGCCATTGTTTTTGAGTTAAATGTTTAATGTTGACAGAAAATTTGAAAAATTACTTTGTAATTATGTTATTATGAGGCATTACTAAAAAAAATACCTAAATTCCAACTGTAAAGTCTTAAAAAAAGAAGTCGAACAATAAAAACGTAAATCAGTAAAGGATGCTTAGCCTGGTGGAGGTTCAAATAAAGCCTGGTGGCCCGCCAGGCTTGCAGTATACTGGGGAATTGTGTTGTGGAATTGTATCCCTAATTAAAGATTGTATGTTAAATTTTTCTGTGGAGTTTAATCATTAAGGAAATACATTTTGTGTAAAAATGTTGAATCAAACTGTTTCTGGTCTCATGAAATGTTCAAACTTTCTGAGAAGCTCAAGTCTGGATTTTTATTATTTGAAAGGAATAATCATAAACAAACAGGAACAAACTCTTCAGATGTATTACTGTGTCTTTTAATGAACTAAATCATCTTTTCTGACTGTATTCTAATTTATCAAGTTGTCCCTTTACTGTTTGACTCGCAGCTTACAAAGACCTTCTGTCCCGGGAAGCCACCAGGAACGCCGTGTGGCAGCAGGAGGGCTGGCATGAAGTGGTGTATTACACCGGTGAGCTAAATGAAATCCTTCGTACTCCAGCTACTGTGGTTTTCCTTACGTCACCCTGATGAACCTCTCCATGTATCCCTCTCTGCAGTCCCTCTCATTCAGCACATGGATTCTAGGATCATGATCCCAACTAAAGCTTCTCCGCTGCAGTAAGGAGGGACGATCTGTTATCAAGCTGGCCCCCTTTCAAATGTTACATTTCTTCTGTGAATCGCCATCATGGGTCCAACTTTCTGTCAGTGCTACCAAAAAAAAAAAAAAAAAAAAAAAACCCCTTTTTTTTTTTTTTTTTTTTTT
>NW_015113505.1:348227-354304 GCF_001443285.1 Poecilia latipinna
TTAAATTTTTCTTTTTTTTTGTGAATACCCCCCTGGGGGCCACCTTTTTTTCAGGGGTCCAAAAAAAAAAAAAAAAAAAAAACAGCCCTCTTTTTTTCTTTTTTTTTTTTTCTTTATAACGTCAAGAATCCACTCCTAAAAGCATCTGCATTTCAATTCAAACTGATGCGGACGGTAGCGTGCTCTCGGTGGCAGACGGCCGAAATGAACCAAATTGAAACCTCCTGATTGTCACATGCAACGTCTCGTGCCACGTTAAAAAGCGGGCCAGAAGAAGAGCTCGTCTCCAGTTTAGGAAGCAACAAAAGTTACTTGAGAAAGTGCAAGCGTGTAAAAAGAACGGCGAGGATAGTGGTGTTGAAATTCATCGCTCAGTGCGGCAGCCATTTATTTATTTAATGTAGAGTACATTGTGTTTAAATGTGTTGATAAAGTGACTCTTTGACGTAAGCTGATCGACATGAGACCTCTAATTTAAGAACATACATTTCAGTGACCTATAAAGGCGCTAAAGTCAGACATGCTGTACAATGCAGATATCAGAATTTTATATTTGTTGTCTGTTACAAACACTCCAGGTTCTTTTCTGTGTTTTATTCTTACGTTTCCTGTTAAAGCGATGTTACCTCTTCCCGGTGCTGTGTTTGTAACTTTTTTTTCCTGATGAGACGGCATGCGTGGTTTTAAAAGTCTGTTTTTGATCAAACATTTCTTAACCGTGTAGAAAAAGCGTGGGAACCTGTTTTCCATCAGCGGTCGGGTGAATCTGGTAGGAGGGATGCTGCGTTGTACTGTAATAATGGCTGATTTATCATTAAGGGATCCACATTTATCATTTTGTTTTTAAGAAGAAATATTGTTAAGGAGAGAATGGAAAGAAATTAAAAATCATTCAGACATTCTTTACAGCACCTTCTGGTCTTTAATTGGGATTCTCCTTAAAGGACTGAAGTCGCCACAGTTATTGACAGTCAAGTCGGGTTACAGCTCTCTTAGTACTGAACACATTACTAGTACAGTTCTCATTGCACATGCCGTTATATAATGCCTACAAGTTATTGGATTCTGATGAGAAAAGTGCAAAAACACTAAAACCTAAAGTCCATGCACACAGTGTTTGGTTACTTTTTATTAGTACAAAAAAATGACAACATTGAAATGAGGTTTGTCTAGTGTAAATACTTCTGTTCATAAAAAAGTCTACTGAGTGTGTACTGGATAAAAAGCTTGACTGGCACACCTTTGGGTGCAAATATATAAAAGGTTAAATTAGTAACGGAACTCCTATAGCATATTTAAATCTTCTCCAGCTCCTTGAGCAGCTCATCGAAGCTCGTCACATACCAGGAACTTCTCTCCTTGACTTGAGCTCTGACGACATTCCCGCCAAATCCAATGAAAGCATTCTGAAGAAGAAAAGAGTGGATATTTTTATGGAAAAGGCTACTAATGCTAAAGATGCATCACTGGTGAGCGCAATAGGCTGATTTATACCCTGATCAACTTAAAACTCTTCCCTTTTTGATCTGTGAACAAGGTTTACACCCGATGGTGTAGGTGAGCGCCATCAGGCCAGGCTAACAACGCTAACTAGTGTGGAAGCTAACTGGGTAAAGAACGCTAGAAGTTGCTTTCAGTGTCGGTGAAGTATTAAAAGAAAATTAGGTCACAGTAAGAAGCTATTAAATGTAAACTTTTTTATGTGAGGTCACATCTTTGAGAAAAAGACCAAACTGTCAGCAAATAACAGAAAAACTGCTCTATATTTTTTTCTTTTTATCTTTTAACCTCTGATGGAAAACGCTGGACATCAAAATGTGGAAACCTTTAGAAAATCTCAGGTTTATGGTTTTAGTAATGCTAGATGCAGTAACTGCTAATAACTTAAGTGTTAAGAAAACCCTATTTTAAAGCAACCACTTTATAATAAAGCACCATTTGTTCCTTACATTTATATGAATAATGAACAGCAACAGCAGGAAAAAATAGATAATGTTAAAAAAGATATACTATTAAGCCCAAAAATATTCACACCCCTGGCAGTCACAGATGTAAAGTGATGTTACAGTTTTATAGCAAGAGAATCAAAATCAAATGTGGGATCAGCAACTCAAAAATTATAAAATTCTGATCTCTAACATATTAAAGCAGATCTTCTCCAGCGAACACTTACCGCTGGGGGACAGGCCTCCAGGTCAGTGGCTCCGTCTCCGATCATCACCACCGTTTCGAAGCCGTACTGCTCCTTCAGCATGCTTATCACTTTTCCTTTGCCGCCGCTCTCAGCTGTGGGCTGAGTTTCGTCAAAACCGGCGTATTCACCTGCAAGTTCAGTTGGAGATTAGACACGGACACAAAACCTGAAAGAGCTGAAAGGACAGAGACGAGCGTTGGACCCGGTTCTCACCATTGAAGTAGAACTTGAATCGGTTGGCGTAGACGTGGTGCAGGGGGATGTTTAGCTGAGAAGCCACGTGTTCGACGATGCAGCGAAATCCACCGGAAATGAGGAACACCTTTATGTTGCGCTTGTGCAGACGGTCCACGAGCTCCCTGGACAAAAATGAAAAGCGTTTGTCAACTATATGGAGAACTGAAGAAAAATAAATAAATAAAACTCGTAAGGATTTTTGACAGGAAAATGTTTATTTATTAAATGTTTCTTTTCAGTTTACATATCAACTCATTTTTTATTATTTCTCAATAAATTCTGTGTAGTACTGATACAGAGATGGGAAAGTACTTCCCAGCTGCTTCCACGTAACTTAAGAGGGAAAGTTAGTAGCAAGGCGCAGCTCACTGGGCAATTCTGACAGTTAACAAGCCTGAAGAATAAAGGTTTGTGTTAACAATACCAAAGCGGAAAGACAACAGCAAACCCCGTAAGAAGCAATTGTTGTGGCCTGTCAACCTGGGAAGGATTATTAGGTCATTTATAAATCAACAGGAAGTCTGTCATTTTATACTGAGAATAATTTCACTGGAGTGAATGTCAAGTTTACCCTACAGTGGTGCAACTATAATTGATTTAGAGTATTTGGGCCTGAATGAAACAGAAAAATCAACTGATATGTCTCAGCATGGCTTAATGTAACTTCAGAAGTGAAGAATTTTCTTCACACATTTCAGTTGTACATTTTTGAAAGATGCCCATATTTACCTCAAAGAACTAATGGAACACCGTTTTTAGTGTTCAAAGCATAATATTAGTTGATCACTTGTACCCGCTTCAACTTTTAAAGTACTTTTTCAGCTTTTGATTTGTTTTAATACTATATTTCTAAGTTGGCTCCATAGTTGGTTTTGAACTATGTATCAACTGGTTAATAAGAGCTGAGTAGATTAACGGCCCCAAAATGGTTTCGTTGGACACAGTAGCCAGTCCGCATGGATTTATTCATAATGTTTAAACTTTAAGACATCAATTACTGCCATTACCAAAGCAGGAAGGCAAATATGGGCTAAATTTACCTGGACCTGGTTTTGAAAAAAACTATGCATCACAAAAAAAAAAAAAAAATCCAAGTCATATCACAGAACAGCAACAACAAAATACCTGCATAGCATATACATGTAACATCCAGTTTGTTCTTTACACTTGGATCCAATGTTTCTGCACGCAGTGGAAAACAAAGTCTGCTGAATTGATTTACTCTATCAGCTCTCCACACACTTACTTTATGCCTGGAGTCAGCTGAGGCGGGTGATCCGTTATGAGTTTGTTTACTTGTTCTCTGGAACACCGGATGATGGACAGACGCTCAGTAAGGGCCTTCTTGAACGTCATCGAGCCGCCCATGGCTTTACGAGTCCTAAAATGTCAGAGTGGATTTGGTTAATATCTACTAATATGGTTCATTTTAGGAAGACAGGCTAAATAAACATACAGATGTGTTGAGGACAGAATGTGAACAGATGCAGCACCTTGCAGAAACATCCTGTAAACATCTGGACATTTTATCGAGAGATGTGAACGAAAGATATGTGTAGGACTTTTGTCACAGTTTTTTTTTTTTTATCTACATAAATACTAAAGAAATTTTAATTTATGGTATTTGGATTTTAATGGGATTCATTGTGAGGTTAAAGGAAAATGATCTGAGGTTTTCAGTTTTGCAAGTAAAAAGAAATCTGGAAACTGACTTTTATTTGCGTTCAACCTCCTTTACTTTGATGCATCTAAATAAAATCCAGAGCAAGTTGCTGCCACTTAATTATGCAATTAGAAAGAAGAAAGTCATAGCTGAAGGTGAGCTGTGACGAGAGAGGTCCTTCTTGGAGTTTGCCACAAGTGATCTGATCAGATGAAACCAAAAGTGACGTTTTTGCCTATACAAAACTAAATGTGGCGAAAACTAACACTGCACATGACCCCAATGCTGGTGGTGGTAGCAGCATGCTATGGGGTTTCCTTTCTACGGTAAGGACAGGGAAGCAGGTCAGAGTTGAACTTTCTTGTCTCTTGCGAAGAAAACATGTTAGAGGCTGTTGAAGACTTAAAACTGGTACAGTCCAAACTAAGGTAAAGCTTCGTTTAAACAAACTCGTGTTAAAATTGTCCTGTTAACATCCAGACCAAATTTGAATTTAGCAGCTGTGGAAAGACTTAAACACTGATGCCAAGAGAAAGTCCCCATCTAATCGAGGGGTCAAAGAGTTTAGCAAAGAACTCTCTGACCCCTTGAATAAAAGCATCAGTTTAGATGTGCAAAGCTCCTAGAAATATACTCCAATGATTTGTGGCTCTCGCTGAGAGGAAGGTGCAGCTTGCACTGAAAGGTGTGTGGGAGGGGGGGGAAAATCATAGTTGGTCTATCATATACACCCCCAATTTAAAAAAATCAATTGGCATCTGTTGGAATACGTAGCATGGCAGAATGTGGAAGACCTAAAAGAGTAGAAGTACTTCTGCAAAGGCGTGCGTGAAAAGCGGTTTACGTACATCTCTCTGACCGCATCCCCCACCCCACAGAACTTGGCCAGTTCATCGATGCCTTCTTCTCTGATGACCGTGCTGTCCACATCGAAGCAGACAGCATCTGCTCTCCTGAAGAGCTCCTTTGTCTCCTGCATAGTTGTCATCGTGCTGGGGAGGGAGAGAAAAATTCAACATGAGACGAGCAGCAGTGCTATTAAGCCTGGTCATTCAGACTGGGGATGTCAGGTGACATGAAGAGCTAACACTGGGAAGTCATCTGGGCAGTCTGTTACTGTGCTGTTGGTTTAAGGGGACATCTCTTATGCTTGATTTCCTCCTGCATGCTGAGGACGCCGTTTCACCGTTGGAGCAGAAAACTAAACTATTCACTGAAATACCTATATGTGCAAACTGTGTATCTACCTGACATAAAAAAAAAATAACAAACGAGTCTACAACGCAATAATTTGAACTAGAAAAGGCGTTAAAAGTAGTTAACAATTAAAGAAGCCGGGAGGACTGGTGGATGGTCATCTTCTGTCCCTGTTGCATCACCCCCCAATGCGGCATGCTGAAGACTAAAGGTTCACCCTAACCCTAACCCGCAACAAAAGAGAAAAGAATAACACTCGTGAACGCTGCTGCTACTATTACTCTTCGTATGTAACATATCAAAGCTTTAGTCGACACGGAGAGCCTCTGGAATGTCTTTCCATTTGTATACGGGGGTTGACTGTTACCTACACCTCCAGATCTTCTATTGCAGCCGTGAGCAGTAATGAACTACATAACCCTGCACCACAACACCATAGTAGTCATAAATGTGGAATATTGCGTTGCTCTTTATACATACCGAAAAAGAAGAGGGTTGATCAAGCACGAGAATGCTGGTCGCTTTAACATGAACCGACTGGGACCGCTCTCAATGGGCTCACCGACGAGGAAGAGACGAGCCAGACGACTGACCAATCAGAGAGAAGCCGACAAGGTTCCCGCCCACTCAACCGCTGGCTCGCTGCCATGGCGACCTCAACGGTCAAATACTATGCGTTAGCAAAGCCGAAAAAAATTACAAAACGGTTGGAAAACTTGTTAGGCATATTATCAATTGATGTAACAAAAATAAACTCAAATAAGTTTGAACTTAACAAATTAAATT
>NW_015113505.1:358254-382757 GCF_001443285.1 Poecilia latipinna
ATATATATATATATATATATATATATATATATTGCAATGTACAATATACATTGCAAAATGTATATTTTACATTTTGCAATTCTCATGAAGTTCTTTGTTTATGTATGTTTTCAACTGTTCAAAGACTAAAATAATACACACATTTAGTATTTAAGTCAGCACAACTAATGTGCCATTAATTTCAGAAATAAATCAAATTTGTTTTTTGTAAATCAACGATTCATTATCTTCTGAGTGTAAAGAGTCACAAAAGTGTTTTGGGTCTAATTAAAATCTTCTACTCTTAGTCTGGCAACACAAGTCTGCATGTTTTTCTTCCCCCCCCCACCCTGTCTTGTTTATTAATTTGACATGGATTTCAACATGTCTTATTGGGTTCCTCTTTTTCCTCCAAAGGTAACCCTGGTTACTGTGGATGAACATTTTGAAATCGATTCTATTTATGTTACAGTGTATTAACTTCTGAATCTAAATAAAATAATCAAAAGCATGTAATCCATCGTTCTGGCAATTATTAAATAAAATGACTTTTAATCTCAACTGACCTAAAACAATGAAAGTATAAGCTGATTTAATGTTTTACAGGACAATTAAAAGTGTTTTTTTAAGGGTATGTAAATCTGTTTACAATATCTGGTTGTAATCGTATTCAGCCTGCTTTGCTTTCTAGGAAACCTTTTTTTTTTAATTTTCTTCTCTTGTACACAGTGTACTACAACAGTATTCAACCTGCTTTCCAGGAAACTTTTTTTTTTTTTTTAACTTTTTTAAGTACTTGCAGTTTTGATTCCAGATTAGTGAGGGGCGCTGATGAGCTTGTTGTTGATTAGAACAGCCTCAGAAGAAACGTTCTAAAGCAGAGAAGAAGAAGAAAGATGCCGATGGGCCACGTCGGTTGAGGTAAGTAGGAAGTAGGCTTAGAGATAAAACCTCGGGAAAAATTGTATTCTTTAAAGACAGGGGGAGATTTGAAAGATGAACAGATGGAATTGCCGCTTCCAGCTTATTGTAAGTAATTTAACTGCGTGTTAAATGTAAAATCGTTCATTTCTGGTGTCAATGCGGGCTCAGTATGTGGCTCTTGACGGTTGTAAATGCATTATAAAGTGATGACAACGTGAATGTGAATGTACGTGTTGCTTGTGGTGTTTACAGGTCGGTAAATAGTTATAACATTGCTATGCATCCTTTTCTCCTGTGATACAGGAGGAGAGTGGAGCCGGTGGCCTGATGCCAGCCATCAGCCAGGCTAAAAAAGATGCTACAACAGATGCTAATTTAACACGCTGACCCGCTGGTGGCAGAGGTGAGGAGGGGGGAGCATGCACGTGGTGCTGGGATGATGAGGAGAGTCGATTTATGTCCCATCTCTAAGTGAAACCAGCTTGTAAACAGTATCCGCAGGTTTGGTTTTTAATAATCAGCATTTCTACTGTTAAACTTTAAAAATGTTACGAACAGAAAAATGAAGCAGTAGTAAAACTCGGTTTGCCTGCTACATTGTCATGTTTAATACCACAAAGAGGAGAAAGCGTTTGTGAAAAACATGGACTGTGTTGTATTCTATGATCTACTTTAGGTTTAATTTTCTTCAACAAATATAGCTGGTGTTGGTTGGTTGGTTGCACGCCACAATTTAGGAGCCAGCACATACACACACATACTTTCCCAATACTGCCCTCGTGTGGCAGCAGTAAGAAACACGGTGGAGGAGCGTCACAAAACGCATTTTAAAGCCCTTGTTTTTACTGGCTTTTCCACTGAGTATTTGTGCCTGCAGAACTTACAATAATTTTGTTTATTTATATACTGCCACTTGACAACAGATGCCACGTCAAGGCAATTCATAATGAATCATATCGAATCCACAGAGTCCAAATTCATGTCAAATCAGTCTGATTTATTCCATTATAAAACAATCATAATCAGAAAATATTGGGTGTGAACAATATGGCATCACTATATCACTATTTATCTAAAGTTGTGCAATGGTTTTCTAAACTGCTAAGTTGGCTGTTAAGATATATTTTTTATTTTTTTTAAAGGATATCCTAACATCCACACACCAAGCATGCTTTGAGTGCTTTAGTTCTTTAACCTTGTTGAATTATCACCACAGAACATGTTACTAGCCATAATGTGTTTAAAACCACATGCATATAGCATGTTTCTGGATGCATGGCTGAATTCTGTGTTACTTTGCATGTAGTAAATACAGTCAGACACCATGCTAAATTACTGCTCTCACAAACTGACACAACAAGATCAGAGTGGTCGTAATGTCCCTCGTTCTTGCGTCAGAGTGACAACATGTTGAAAACCTTGGATTAAAATCTCTGTTTGTTTACTGATGGTGAGGCTTGCCTTACAGTCTGCTCTGCTTTTCATTCGTCAGAGTCCTGCAGCACGTGATTGAGCTGTTACTACACCTGATGGCTGCTCTCTAACTGACCTGACCTTCTCGCAGGACGGTATGTTTTACTCTCACCGTTAACGGTCGCACACGTTACGTGATTGTTGGGATCAGTGGGAAGGAAAGGTGACCCGTGGCATGGCTGAATTCTGCTCCAGCTGGTTCTCCGTACTGGACACAGTCAGACACCATGCAACAGCCTCGTCTCATTTCTGCCAAAAACAAAATCACCTGGGCAGCTGCTTTCCTCAGCTTTGTCTGGCTACACAGGAATGAGTACAGTGATCTACTTGATATCATTGATAGGTTTTTTTTTTAGAAATTAATGTTCCTGCCGTATTTTCCAGCAGAGCGCCCAGTTTCCAAACGGGAAGAGACTCGACGTTTTCATCTGTGGTAACTACACTTCACTGAAATGCTTTTTCCCTCTTTTTTTTTTGACAATCACAAAGCAATTGTCTGTGGCATTATTATTATTTTTATTTTTTTTTTACACCGTTTAAAAACTACATGAAACATCTTGTTTCATGTAACACAATCACTTTTCACACCTGGACACAGCCAGACCGCACATGAAGCTAAAAACAGGCGCAGCAGGGCCACCCCTGGACAGGAATGAGGAAGGCCTTGTGCCAGAAACAAGCCCTCTGTGACCTGTGGTGCTTTCTGTGACCCCTTCTCCCCCACTCCTTCATAATAAACCTGTCACTGTGCTGAAACCAACTCTGTGTGTGCTGCATTTGTGTAGGTGGGAACAAAGCGCTCCGGGAGAGATGCATAAAACACATCCAAAATACCTTCACCTCAAAGACACAACCTTCAAATACATGAAAGATTTAATAAATATGTTTATATTATGCAAATTAAAGTACTCTCTTATTAGAGCAATTGTCATTATATAATCTTTTTAGCCTGTCCACTCTCAAATATACAAGTTCACTGAAATTTCAGCCATCCAGACTTGAGACATTTTGCGGAAAAAAACAAAATTTTAAACTAAAATCTACATACCGATCTTACAGTAAGTGAATAAATAGTCTGACAAAAGATGAAGACTTGACTCGGCGCCTTGGAGGCTACGCTCCCCTAAATTAAGAACTTATTACTTTCCAGAACTTTCTCTGCTTCTTCAAAACAGAAATCCAAAAGCCTCTCTTGCATAGAAAGTTTTTTTAAGCACGTCCTCCAAACTTTAACATTCAAAGAACACCCGAGTCGGGCTGTTTCTCAGTTTACCAGTTCGGTTTCTGGAGTAGAAGTGACTCCCAGTCCTGTGGCCACTTTACCAGCCGTGTTGGCCCTGCTCATCCGCCTCGGCGGCTAGGGACAGCAGGACAATCTTTGGAGAGTTCTCGAAAAGTGCAGCTCTGTTCTGAGTTTGGCCCTTCTTGACCCAGTGGCCGTAGATCTTGAAGGCGCATGCGTCGATGAGTTTGCGGATGGGCTTGACGGCGTACGGGTCGCTCTTTATCACCTCCTTGGTGACGGGTTTGGCACGGCGGTAGTGGCAGTAGATGCGCATCGTGGCGAGCACGGTCATGCAGATGACCTGATGGAGAAACGTAACCATTCATAACAACGGAGTGGTAGTTTCGTCTTAAATCGTGATCCAAATTGACTGTTTCTCTTTTGTATTTTGTCATTAATAAGTAAATGATAGGTGTTTAATGAAGATTCAGATGTTAATTCATAATGTAATGAGTTGAAGTGGAGTAGTTTCTTTTCTCTTTTCAGCCACTCCAACATTATACAGTAAATAAGACCAAAGCATGTCAGTATAGGCCAGAATTGTTTCTAAGATTATAGTAGGAAAATAAAATTAAAAGGTAACAACTGGCCACCACTATAGTGTAGAAGCTCAATAACAAAGGTACCTTACCATCGGTAAATGTACGTGAAGGAAAATGTAGAGACCCGTCTTAAGTTGGTCAGTGAACATCAAAAATGATTCAGTGGTTTGAGAGAAAAATCTGATCTGTTCAACCCAAAATTAAACTCTTTGGGATAAATTCACCCAGTATTTGGAAGAAAATTAGAGTATGATGTGAAGGATGACATTTAAAAATCCAACTGCAGCATTAGATGTCAATTATTCTTGGTGACCGTTTTCTTATAAATCACAATCACAGTTAGATTTTCACAGTCTAACTGCTTGGAGGGGCTCTCAACCAGAACCCAGGAAATGGGTCTTTAAGCTCAACAAAGACCCAGAAGTATCATCAGTGTAATAAAGGAGCGACCAAAGACGGCTCATTGGAGACCGAGTGTCTCCACGTCTCTGTCGTACAGAAAATCTGGGCTGAAACTTCAAGATGCCAAGCAACAGCCAAGAAACCCAAAGAATTTAGAGTGCTTCTGTAAAAATAGCCACAAGAAAGATCTCACCTCTGTGCTTTCCAGAAAAGAAAGCAGTAGTAAACAGGGGGATTTACTACTTATTTAACTGTGATGTGCAAATCAATCTTTGTACAGTATGAATTGGAAATATTGTGGGTATTTTGATCATTTTTTTCTCTACACTTTCAAATGAAAAAAATTAAGTCTGTTGATTTTATTGTTGGTGCGATTTACACCCCTAGGGATGTAAGAATCTGAGAGAAAAAAAAAGATTAAAATTCAGTTAATAAAGTGTATAACTGATGGGAACAGACTTGGCCACAGTCTAGGAGATCGTTCAGACCAAAAACAAATCTCAAAAATCTTTCAGTCCAGTGAAATAATTTTTGTTAAGGAAACCGTTACCTCAGCATCTGCTTCATTTTTAATCTGTGGATGAAATCTCTCGAATCAGGCAAACTCTTCAAATGCTAGCAAACTATTTTGATTCCATTTGTCTTGAAATCTGACGTTTCCTTACCTTGAAGCGCCTGTATGGACTGAACTGTCGCACCTCGTTCACCACGTACTGGGAGAAAAACGTGTGGTTCAGAACATCTGACGCAGTGAACCGCTGCCTCGGATCCACCACCAACATCCGGGAGATCTGAGTAAATGGCACGACGCCACTTTTAGATTTCTAAAAGCTTATTGCAGGCAAAGACAAGCAAAACAAACCTACCAGATCTTTGACTGTGTCAGAGCGATCCTCCCACTCTGGAGATGAGAAGTCGTAGCTCCCTGCTAAAATCATCCGCAGCATCAGCATCTGTTTTCTGTGCCAGAATGGTGGCGAGCCGGCCAGCAGCGTGTACATGATCACACCAGCGCTCCATCTGTAAACACAAACACCAACAGCAGGCAAATCTGTGACCTGGTTAAGCAGAAACTATGTTATCAACCATCTAACCGAAGCTTCAATAATAGCAGCATCAACAGAACAGCTCATGTGAGACGGACGTGGTTTCGTCTCTGGTCACTCACATGTCAACAGCTGTACTGTATCCTTGGTGACCTGCATCCATGGAGCACTCGATGATCTCAGGAGCCAGGTAACCAGGCGTCCCACACACTTCTGCAGGAAACACACAGTCAAACAGACGGAAACTTTTAAAAACTGAGCACACTTCTTTCTGCTTTTTGAACATACTGCACTCTGCATCCACAAGTTTGTGTGCTGGTGAACAGGAATGTTGAATGTTTAATCAAAGAAACATCCTTGTTTCAGAGCTAGATAGAAAATTAACTGAATAATATCTACTGTAGGAATTGAAGTGCAGTTGAAATCAGATACATTGTATAAGGACATGACCTTGTTCACCCCCAAGTCGACTTAAACCTTTCCTCTTCAAACCATTTAGTGTTAATTTTATTCCCTAAATGTGGAAATTAGATTTGTTTAAACTTTTTCTTACAGCCACTCATTTAAATATATATTTTTTTAATTTAAACTGTATTATTTGGCCCGTTGCTGCTGGTTTTACTGAATCAGTTTTACACATTGCTTTGCTCAAACACACTTTCTCAGCCTGCAAACATTTTTTTTTCCATTTGTATAACCTCATAATATGAAACTTTCATACTTCAAAAATGATTTTTCGTGCTTTATGTTTTCTATTTTGGTGAAGTGCACCAGTATGTGTAATTATCCCTTTGCAAAAGTAAATTATAAAATATCTGAATCTCTTTTGGGTGAAAAAAAAATCCAAACCCAGAATGTGGTAGATACATTTAATAAAAGGAAACTCTCTTTCACCTATTTAATGGATGTGGATAATTACTGAAATTTCTCTAATTTTTTTTAATATAAATTTATATTATAATGAGAAGACTGATATATTTCGGCACATGTACTGTTCATCAACAGTCTTATAAGCCTGATATTTACGGACTTTAAATGAGGGTGCTACATGTCAGGTAAAACTTTACTTCCTGTTATGATTGTAAATGTTAATAAACAATAAATGTGACTAATAGAAAAAAATCCTTTATAGGTAAATAAGCTCCCAATTATTAGTCATTACACTCTTGTCTCAGCATTATTAACATTTTCATAATTGTATGATCAGTGATGACTGATAAATAATAGTGCTATCCTTTGAGTTATAAATACCAGCATTCAATATGGAAGTACAGTAAAAGAGTCGGGGTGTTTAGTGGGTGGTAGAGAACTTCTGCCGAGCCTCTAAACAGATTTGTTTTTTCAGTTCACCGCTTGCATTATTTTTATATCTTTAGCACACACAAAAAAGAATCTGCTTTACAAATGTATAGAAAAATATCAATAGTTTTTTTTTTTTTTACATTGTTGGATTTGAGAATGTGCCAGAAGTCAAAGTCAGGTTTAAGTATTGAGATTTTTCAGAGCGTGTTTTAGAGATATCCACACTGAGATGACAGCTCTCCCCCGGCAGACGTACAGTTCATCAGAAACTTTCCTTGCCAGCTACTACTGCTAATGATCTTAAGCTTTCTGAGAAGTCTATTTAGAAAGCTCAGCGTACTGCGACCCTCTGTGGCGGTACGCGGTGTCCTGTGCTGTTCATAGCAGGAAGCACACTTTGCAACCAGATCCAGATTTACGCCCCCCAGCAACCAACTGCTGCTGTAATGACCAGCACACTCTGCAGGCAGCAAAGACCGCAAGAGCAGGAAGTGACACTGTAGCTATTGTTGAACTTTGAGTCAAAGCTTGGAGTTGTCATTATGTCTGTTTGTAAGGATTTATGTACCTTATTTTTCAGACTAAGCCACTACTTTTTTCCCACGCTTTGAACCAAGAGGCTTGTAGCCCGGTGCGGCTTTTCTGTGAATTTTTCTTCAGCCGCCAGGGGGCTCTTTAGCAGGAAGTGAATCATTGGAAGTCAAAATTGGAAATCAAAGACGAAAGCGCTAATTTTCATTTAGAACAAGCACAGCAGGCACGATGGAGAAATTTATTCAAACTCATATGATGCAGCTTTTAAGTTGAATGTTATCAGATTGATAGCCGCTACACGTAAGCTCGGCGTGAATAAATCCATGGTTCGACATTGGAGACGGAGGACTGCGTCCTTAGCAGATTTATTAAGGACGCAGCCCTCTGCTGTGTCCTTGAGAGCGGCGGAGATATCAGCGGCTTATAGCCCGGTGCGGCTTATATATGTACGTTTCCAGGTTTTTTTAAAAAATTTTTTATTGTAGGCGCTGCTTATAGTTAGGTGCGCTCTATAGTCCGGAAAATACGGTAAACTTTGATGAGATGTCTGCCGTGTTTAAATTGGTCACTATGGAAACTGTTCCCTCACCTTTCAGTGTCTGTCCTGGCTGGATCTGCACAGCAAAGCCAAAATCTGTGAGTTTGATGTTCATATTGTCGTCCAGCAGGATGTTCTCAGGTTTAAGGTCCCGATGAACAATGTTCTGGCTGTGAAGGAACTGGAGCACCTCCAGCAAAGCACGCATAATCTTTCTAAAAGGAGTAACACGTTAAATTGTAAAATGTCTTTAAAAATATTACACTACCTAAGAAAACTTGCTTTCTGACCTGGCTTCTTTCTCTGTCAAAGTTACTTTCTCTGTGAGGTAGTCAAAAAGTTCCCCTTTCTTCATCCTGAGGGAAAGAAACAAGACATTAGAGAAGCTGCAGGATATTTGATGTGTTATATCTGTCAGTCCTGACACTTACAGATCAAAAACCAGGAAAAAGAAGGCTTTGGACTCGTAGCAATCTTTCAGCTGTACTGGAGAGGAGAATTCAGTTCATCAGTGGATCAGCTAAATATCTAAGCATCATCGGACAAAGGTAAAAAAAAAAAAAAAAATTCCAGTTAAACTGAGAATAGAGAAAATGCTTACTGATGTTTTCCTGCCCGCAAACTTTCCTAAGAATGTCGATCTCCTTGACCGTCGCTTCTCGGATCTCCTGGATCTCCTGCGGAGTCATTTTGTCAGACGGGGTGATGTCTATGATCTTCACAGCGTATTCCTGATCTGTGCGCTTGTCCACACAGCGACGGACCACGCTGCTTACTCCCCTGTCCAATGAAGAGAGGAAAACATCAGCTTGTGTGGGATCTTGATTAATATCCGAGTAGAAACTTTACATGTCTGTTCACTTTAGTTGGAACTTCAGTTTCATATGATAATTTATGCTTTTATCTGCCTTTTAGCATTCATTTGCACACACACAAATGAATTAAAACTTCTGTTACTGTATTCTGATGAAATTGATTTTTTTTTTTTAAAGGTTCAGTCTCAGAGTTCAACCTGCTGAAACTAACCCGCCTCCCTGACTGAGGCTCTGACTGTCAATGAACAGAATGTCCTCACTTCCAGCGACCTGCTGACCTCTATGTGAGAAATGCATTGAAGTTATGTAATGACTCAGCATGACTGCCGTTACCAAAACCCTCTTAGAGATGTAAGCTTTGTCCACAACATGTTGAAGTTAATGAATGCTGCCTCCTGCACACTGAGCCTTACGTAACATCTGACAGGCGGCGGGAATGACAATGAGCAAGCTCTGGGTTTTGTGGCAGTTCACTAAAAACTCATGGGACGCACGTCACATGTAGTCAACTGACAACCACAAACTTTAAAAGTGTGAAGGAAATGAAAACAAAGGGATCCATGGATGTTTTACAAATAAAAACCGGAGAAGAGGGGTGTGCATGCAATGATCTAAAAAAACAAAACAAAAAAAAAAACTATTCACACCCTGAGAAATTTTCTACATTCTTGTGTTTTTGCTTTTTTTTTTTTTTAGTACTCAAACAAATTAGACAGTCAAACACAGATAAAGTAAAAACAAAATACAGTTTTCAAATTATGCTTTAAGTTATTAGATCCAAACTGACCTTTTTCTAAAATATAATTTACCTTCTTATTAAATTATTATAAAACTTTGATCAATAGTAAGTAGTAGTAGTAATGCCATTGTTGAGCTGAGCCTTTTTGCTGTATAAGCCCTACATTTTGAAATCTGAAGGCTTCAGATCATGGATTTCAAACTCTATCCATCGATGACTGTTGTCCTCCGTCTGTTACATGCATCATTACCTGTCCTGCAGATCTGATTAAAATGACTGAATAACGTCTACAACTTGCACTCGAGTTTGATGGAGTCCAACTAATGACCTACGTTTTTGACTGAGGTGTGTTGAAGCAGAGACAAATAAAAGTCGTAGGACATCAGCTCCCAAGGACTGGAGATCCTTGGTTTAGTTCAAAGCATATCTATATGGACTGACATTGACAAAGTCTAGCCTTAAATCTGACTCGGTCTGTTGAGAACCTACATTTGTAACCCTGTATTTCAATTAGGCGATGCTTTCTGTTCATTTATCACATTAAATCTTAATACATATATGTATTGCCAACTATACTTTACTGCTAAAAAATCCTAGCTCCTGAGAAGAGTAGGATAAATGTTTACAGGCAAACCGTGTGCTTGCAGCAACCCAAATAAGGATGCAAAAGACAATTTCACCGTATGAGTAACAGACAAAGTCTCTGAAGGGCAGAAGATGTTTGGACCTTCAGCAGTTCTTGCTCACATACCTGCCCAGAATCTCCTTGGGGTCGTACTTGTCGTAGAACTCCTTCGCTCCCACCCAGTCTGGGATCTCCTCCTCTTTGGTCATGGTTCACTTCCAAATGTGTGCACAGCTGTTTTCCTCTTATAGCTCACAGCACACTGCAGGAAATGCACATGCTCAAAACAACACTGGCACAACACAGGGGGTTCTCAAGTTGCTCTGAGTGTCAACTTTTAATGAGTAATTCCTAGGGCTGGACAATAAATCATGAACATGTATAGTGACAGGGAGGAAGGCAAAGGAAGTGCTTTAGTTTCTAAGCCTTAGTAAGGTTGGTGGCATCAACTCACTCACTGTCTGGTTACTAAGCAACAACTTGTTGAGTAACGCACATAGTTGTGGCTTGGCTTTGCCCCCTTAACTGCTGCAGATCTGTACACCTTTCCTGTGGATAAAACAGGAAAGGTCACGCCACCAGTTTGGGAGTATTTCAGACATTTAAAACAAAAAACTAATTAATAATTACCTGTAAGACTGATATTGAACACTTATATAGTGATACGTTTTTCAGTCATATCGTCCAGCTCCAGCAACTCATTACTTCCTGTTTCTGTGATGGACTGACCATCTGTCCAGGGTGTCACCACCTCTCGCCCTTTAACATTAAGTAGGTATAATTATGACATGCATGGCCTGATTTTCTTAGCTACTCTTCTAAATAGGAAAGGATCGAGAACATTTCAATCAAGCCCAGAGACAGGATGCTAAAGAGGGACTTTGGAGGTCAACAAGTTTCCTTACCCACTAGATGCCATCTACATGCCAGGAAAACGATTTTTTTTTGTCCTACTCTCACTTATAAATGTAGGGAGTTTGCTAAACGAGGAAAGGATTTGCTCTAGAACTGCATACAGTAGTCGGATGATACCAAGGGTGAGTTAGTGCATCACAAACTGTTTAGTTTTTAAGGACATTTGAAATACAGATATGTTTCTTCCAGAAAACTGGGAATGGGTCATCATCGGTTGTTTAGAAGCAGGATACTTTGAACAAATAATCTACAGTCAAATGAACAAAAATGATTCACCAAAAAACATTTTTCCTCCCTGTCCTCAGATCTAAATCCTTTAGAAAGATGGAAGGTGAGCTGATAAAAACTTGGACTCAGGACTAGACAAGAGTGCCTGTAACCAGGAAATAGTCAAAGATCATTTTTAGTCATTAAAATTTTTGATGTCAGAAGTTTTGCCCTACAAAGTGAAATTTTTTGGCCCCCCTTTGAATAAAAGTACTCAAATTAAAAGCTGTTCTAGATTTTTCATTGTGTGATTACGTTTCTATTTAATATCAGATCCTTTTAGTATCTTCATTTACCCATCTCCAGTAAAGCCAAAGAAACGCTTTGCTTACTCACCGCGTCGTTCAGTTCTTTCAGCTGCTCCAGAGGTACTCCATGCTTGAACTGGACGTCCTTCCAAAAAGCATAAAATCAGCCACCAAGAAATCCAGTCAGACCCCAGTGCTGCGGAATAGCTGTAGGATTGCTGGTCCCATGTTATAAAGGTTGAGCTTTAATGTCAAATGCCAAAAATAAATGGGTTCTTCCGCAGCAGCAGCTCAGCACATGCACACAGTAGAGATCCCCAAACTCACACCCAGCAGCTTTTTCTCCCACAGCTGTGGACACTTTGAAACACTTCCATGTTCAGTTTGTGGTCTGCACTGAGATTAGAGTGACACGACAGGTGCTGCAGCCCTGAGGTATCCCTGCGTTGAAGCTCCTAAGTCTAATTGAAGAGTGTAACGGATAAGAATAGAAACATTTCAGCGTTGTGTAATGTAGTCTGACTGAGGAGGCAGTGAAATGAAACACAGCGACATTATCATCCAAGTGCTTTATTCGTTTTCTCCTCGTTACAACCAAACCATAAGGTGAGAACCAGGAGCTTTATTCTACATATCCGGTGTTATTTGAGATTTTATAATGAAAGCACTGCTAATGAAAAGCACTGTTAAAATTACACTCAACTCAAAACATGACACCAAAATATATAAACAGTATTTATAAGACTATTATTACAAACTCTGCAGCAGTGTTCTCACCACAAAATAATGTTGCCAGTCAATTATTTAAATAAAGCATGTTTAATGATTGATTTATTGATCCCTTGTAGATTACACCCCGCTAGAATCTGGTGAGCTGACGTGTGATTTCAACTCTGCAGGACTTTGTTTCCATCTCAAGAAAAACCTAAAGAGAAAAAGAAAAGTTCAATGAGAGGTTTGTTCTACTTTGTAGATAATAACAGGAAATATCCTTCTATACATCATAGGAAATAAAATAAGCATTTAGGAAACACTAAGAAAACCAGGAATGAGGCTTAAAAAGCCACACTACTCCCCCTAGTGGTTATATTGAGTAACAGCCTTTCATAATACTGCAGTCATCCCCAGTCCTATTTTACTCTCTCAATCTTCCTTCATTTTCTTATCCCCATCAGAAAAAAAAATAAAAGATGGATATATAAAGGAGGAAAATGTAACTGAGCTTTTATTTCAAAAATATATAACTTTGACACAGCTTACAATGGTAAGCTGTGTCAACTGCACAGAGTAAACTTCTAATTTGACAATTGTGCAACAAACTTTGCAGGTGTTCAGAGTTGTATTCAATCATTTTAATGAAAAGTTGAGTGGAAGGTAAGGGTTTGATTAAAAGTGGTGTTTTTGCGTAAAAGCACCAGGAACACCGGTAGCAGAGGTTTTTGAAGCAAAGCAGTTTGGAGGTCTCTCATGAGACAAGACGGGCTGAAGTCGGTTTAAGGCCCTTGAACCATCTTGCTCTACTGCCTTTCCGTTTAGCTGGGCCCATTGCTTGGACTGTGGACTGTGACTGGACTCAGAGCTTCAAGAGCCACCAGAAACATACGTATCCAGAACATGGACTACAACTGTTGCGTTCCTTGTTTAAAGTCACTTATAAACTACATCCAGTATCAGAAGCGCCTTATTTAGACTAGGATGTGTAGAAGGAAATAATAGAGCACCTCATGTTTCCCTCTGTCAACCTTTGTAGAGATGCTGATTTCTTTTTTTTCAGGAGCCCTTGAGATGTCTTCAAACTACTAAAAGTATCTGACCATTGGCTTTTGATTGGTCAACAACGTTGGAGTGACCTCAAACAGTCTTTGGAAAATTGTCAAGAGGAAGATGAGTGGCAACTAAAAGTTAATGCAGAAGAGCTGAAGGCCGCATAAAAGCAACCTGGGCTTCTTTGACACCTCAGCAGAACTGCAGGCTGATGTCCTCCATGCCACGCTGCATTGGTGCAGTAATTCATGCAAAAGGAGCCTAAACCAGTTTCAGCCCGTACATTAAATACACAATGTATTAAAATTAGATTTCTGAATCACATGTAGAAGGCTTGGATTTTATAGAAGAATCTAATTTTATTTTAAATATAATCTATAAAAGTATTTATCATTGAAATGTACTGGTAAGGAGATAAAACTTGAACTTGACAGTTTTTTTTTTAAATAGAATAAAAGAAAATTATAAAAGCTACCTGGCAAACAGATTCAGAAATAATCATAATTATTGTACACTTACCATTAGCAGACCTGCACTGTTTGAGTACCTCGCTGAATCCCTCACAGAGCTTCAGGTCACTCTGGTTCTGAGCACATTCCAGGAACTGCTTGAGTTCGTAGGAGCAGACCTCCTGCTGCTGCTGGCCTGCTTGCTGCTGGTACGGCTCCTATGGACAGAAACCACATGAAGATGTGCTGACAGATACACTGAATGTGTAGAAAGCAACATTTTGCATCTGCAGCTCCTTCCAGAGATACAATTCTTACAGTAGACTGTAAAACACAAGTCGGAAAAACTTAAGATGTTTATCATTACAAGCAATACTTCCAGGCTGCATTTCATATATTTTCCTGTTTCTGTTGTCAAATGTGCTTCTTTTATTTTATTTCTGTTCCTGCATTAAAATCGTGTTCACAGTTCAAGTATTATTTGCACTTGCGTATTTTAGCTCTTAAACATTTCTATACATAGAAATGCAGAGAAGTTTAACTCTGATGTATGCCAATAGGTGTGTTTTTGAACTCGACTTCTCGATTTGAAGTAAATCCACTGATTCCAGGTTAGACTCTTTAAAGAGGTTATTCTTGCTTACAGTACTGAATCTTTATCGTCTCTTCGCCGATCCAAACAAGAGCTTTAGCTGTCATGTACACTTTATCACCACTCTTTACTGGATCTGTGATTAAAGTCCTGCCAGCTGTCTGGTAAACAAAATAATCTTCTCTAACACAATCCTGGTCTCCCGGCAGGTTGCTCATCGGTTTACCTGGTACGTGACGTCAGGACTGGCAGCCTCAGAGCGTCCTCCGCTAAAGCCTCCGGTCATGGCATGGCCGATGGTGTGTCCCACGGCAGAGCCCACCGCCACACCGGCGGCTGTCGTAGCCATCTGTGCGAACAAACCCGGCTGTCTGGGCGCTGCAGCCGGAGCGCCCACTGCAGACGGAGCAGCCTGCATGGGGACTGGGGCGTGAGATGGCGCACTGGCCATTGGTGGAGGAGATGGAGGTGCCCGGCTGTGAAAAGCAAAGTTCAATTAACAAGAGGCCAAACTTAATAGTACAAAACTTTTTTTTTTCTAGCAGAGATAATGTTAAAAATTAAATCTGGATCACTGTGGACTAATAAACTAAAATTAAATATGGGGTTTAATAATGTAGGGGTTTGTTCATAAAGAGTTTTTCCCATTTGAAAAAAATTAAATGTACAAACTACACAACAGTCCAGCCTGGTGTTGTTTAAGGTCACTGACTTGGAGGTTTCTTCAGGTCGTGTTACGTAGCAGAACTGGTGAGACTAAACATCACTGTTTATTATGTTGATGTGCACTTATACATTTAAAAAAATATATTTTTTTAAAAATCCATCAGCTGTTGAGCTATTTTATAGTTTTCAAGTACCTATAAAAAAACAACAAAAAACTACTTGTAACCTTAACAATACGTTATATCAGATTAATATACAACCAGTATATTGGGTGAAATATCTGTGTAGCCTAATGTCTATATGCCTTTGTATTCTTTATAAATACAGAATGGTTTGCTGGTTTAAATGGAAATGTTCGCTGCTGTAAGACATTTTAGCGCAGAGTGACCTTCAGTCCTTTCAGTCGATGACGTCTGAAATAACTCGACTCTCTGGTTAAAACATCTAAATATCCAAATACAGTTTTATATCACTGACAGCAGTAAATCTCATTAAGTTTCCTGGCTCAGTTTCTGTCTGACACATGACACTGTTACCGTTGCCTCGGTGTTAGCATGTAGGCTAACTCGCGCCCCAAATTCATACGGTTTCAACAACTTCTAACAACATTAGATATATAGTATTACCTGGCTGGAGGGCTCATCCTGGCGGGCCGGCTTCTGCTTCCCCGTGGCATTTTCAATAACTAGGTTTGTTTCACTGTCACTGTCACTGAGAAAAGACTGGCGCAACTCTGAGCCGCAACGACACACGCTCGGTTTTATCTCGACCTTTAGTTAATCCGGAACTTTCCATGTGTTACATCAGCTATCCTCCGGGTAACTTCCGGTGCCTCAAAAAACAATTGTGTAACTCACAAATGATAAGTTAATGGTTTTAAACTATTTGTGTATCATTTTATACGTGTCATGAGAATCCTTTGACAAATCCGCAAATTTGAACACATTTTTTAAAGAGTTTTTTATTATTATTTTTATCTATAACGTGGGAACTTTGGTGCTTGGTCAGAAAATGTAACTAAATAGGGCAAAGAGAATTGAAGGTCAGGAGTAAAGGTGGACTGATATGGGTTGTTGAAGGATATTTCATAGCAGCCAGTCATCAATACTCCAGGTTGGATATTATTATTAAATAATCCTGTAAAATGGGAGCAATAATCACCACAGTTCCAATATTTTGGAAAAACAGAAATAGAAGCAGTTTCAAGACAGGTTAAAATAGTTCATGTGATGGAAACATGAGAACAATGAGTCACAGAAACAACAAAACAAATCTGTTTTCAAGTTTATTGTTAAACTCATCTCAAAATATGGAAAGCCAACAGATAATAAAATGGCTTATTTATCTCAAATTAAATAAATCTTACAGAAATATCTGGTCACAAACCAGAACATGTAGTAATTATACACTTTACAGTACTTCAGAAATGGTCTCAATGATGTATATACAAAGGAGTACAAATTATGAATAGTTTCATCATTTAAAAATTATATTACAAGCACCATCCTCTGACCCGTTTATATCCCACAAAAAAGAAAAACATACTATCAAATAACACCTAGAAAGAGCGCTACTCCTTTTTCCCTTTCTTTTTCCGGTACCTCTGTTGGTGTCCACCTCCTCTCCCTCCTCCTTTTCCTTCTGCTCTTCGTTCTCCCCATGTTGGCATAGGAGGTTCAATCTCCCCAGGCCGGCCTCCTCTGTCTGGGACGCTGCCCATTAACATCTAGGGAGAGCAACATCAGAGGTTAAAAAAATAAATAAAGATGGCTTCACCCATGAAAATATGTCCACAGCTCCACCTTGTAGACGGCAGTGCTCTTCCCAGCTTTTATTGGTTCAATGAAGGACTGATCTTCTCTGGCAGCCAGAAGGAGTGATGGAGACACTTGGGAGGATCCGGTGAGGGACACCAGAGACGGCACCGAGTCTAGAACAGCTCTGCGCTCCTGCAAGCAAAAAAACTACTAAACCAGGGAAGTTTATGTCTACGCAGCTCTAGTGAAGTCATTAACTAAAGCTAACATGTACTAGAGATGTTCAGTAGACAGTAATCCAGTAGTTTGTGACATTTGGAGCCCCTTCCCAGGATGAATTGGCATGTCAGGTCTTGATGTACCAACTTTAGCTCCAATTCAGGCCTTGTGTCTTTCCTCCACACTTTTAAATGGATTCAAATTTCTCTCAAGGCTGCAGTTACTAAACACACTTCTTCCTTCCACTTAGTTTTCCACTCATATGCGTATGCTTAGCACTCTAGACCAACAATGACTGTGGAGTTGCTAACATAGTCAGAATAGTTTTGTGTCCAAAATTGTTTTTTATTGGTCTCATGTGATGTTCAAATGTTCTGAGGAACTAAGTTTTGGCTTTTCACTGGCTGTGCACCACCATCATCAAGTTTATTAGAAACAAACACTTGACATACATCACCCTGTGTGTGATGAGTCAACAAAATACAAGAGGTTTCACTTTTTTAATTGAATTATTGAGATAAATTAACCTTCACTCACAAAACAAACTTTTAAAAATAATGTCATGAAGCTGTGACATTGTGCGTAAAAGTCAAAATGTGCTGGTTGTTATTCTGAACATATTACAGTCTAACACAGATGTAAGAAACTATGTTTCTAATTATGTAATCATCACTGACCTGTGTAAAAATATATCACTGTAAAGTACCTAAATTACTTTTCAAAAAATATAAAGGAATATTTAAAAGAAAACAGGAAATTTGACTGGCATTATTCATGTAAAAATATGAACAAACTTACTATTCAAACTAAAATTTAGTTTAATTTGTTGTCTCACACAGAAAATCTAAACTCTTAACCAAAAACTGAAGGATCCACTTTCATTTCAGCTGTTAATTCAGTTCGAGTTCATTTAAAGAAAGGATTTGCCACAATACCTTTTGTTTCTCACCCCATGCAAATGACTCGAGTGTGACCTGAAAGCGTTTAATCATCATCTGTTGCCGACACTGATAATCTACAGACAGAGTCTGATTGATCTTCTGCAGCTGCGTCTGAAAGGAACAAAAGAAAAATGTTTTAAATATTATCGATGCAAAGTTTTATACGACAGGCAAACTTCCATGTGAACTTACCCACTGCTCTGAGCTGAGGCTGGTTTTCAGAAGAGGGTTTGTCATGTCTCCATCTGGTAGACAGACAAGCCTCGACTTCACCTGAATTTAAAAAAACAATTCTTAAGCTCTGAGGACTTTTCAGTGCAGATAAAGTTTATTAATGTCCTGCAGTTGGGCTCACTTCATTCTCCACATCTTCAAATTGCGAAGAGGCATCTAAACCGAGCGCATGCAGCAGTGGAATCCACTCCGCCTGCATCTCTGCCTTCCTTTTCTCTGTGTCTGCAGCATCTCCGTCTTCGCATTCTTCACACAAGGATCCATCATCATAGCTGTAATGTTCAACTCGCTGCTCTTTCACGGGTGCTTCTTCTCTGGTCAAATTCTCTTTGGGATGCATCTCCTTCTCCTTGATTACATGAGCGGCTAGCAGCTCTGAGACAAGGAAGTCTGCAAATTCACAAAGTAAAAGGTGCGATTTCCAAATTGTTTAGAGAATATATCATCGTCCATAAGACAAAGCAGTTCCTCACCGGTGATCCTGTTGAGGGCAAACGGTTCCAGCACATCAGTCATAACAGCGAAGGGAGAGAACATGTTTGACATCAAATTTCTCAACTCTTCCACCAACAAGACGTCACCTGCTCCCCTCAGGTCTAAAAACAATAAACCAAGGTCAGTTTAACAAAGTGGTTGATTCTCCTGCTTCCACATTTGAACGTGTTTTTAAAATTATGTCTTCTAACATAAAGACTACTCTCTGATACGCTATTTTTTTCCCCAATCATTTTAGAGCTATACAATACTCGTTGTCGATCTACCACACAGTTTAAAAAAAAGTTAGCTTTTTCTTACCCGATTTTAAACCTTTGCCAACAATAGGAAATGTTATGTTAGTAATTATGATTTAACTATGAGCTGAACACTAAGTGGCCGCACGGAGGAGCTGTGTCCTCACCTGTTAGCTCCGGACACAGAGTCCTGAGCTCCGCGGACAGCCAGTTGAGCAGCGGACAGGGGAGCTCATCACACCCGCACCGCAGGAGGCAGCGGCCTCCTCTAGGGTACCTGAGCAGGAAGTGAAGACGACAGGTGAACCTCAGGGCAGACAGCCAACACGTTTCACCAAGCACCGTCAATTCCCGAGTCAGTAAACTTTAAGGTTAACTGAGAAATATGAAGCCATAAATCACAGCTAGCTCTTAAGCTAACCCGAAGATATTATTACATTTTAAACGATTGGCCATATTAACCAGAATAAGCCGGGTCGTAGTGCAAGAAAAGTTCAAGTAATTATTTCTCACCCCAGAGATACAATAGCTGAAACTATCTGCACGCTCCTCTCCATTTCCACAGTGAAAAGTAAACGATAATTTACATCAGTTTCTATCAGTTTTCTCAACCCGCAGGTGAAAGTTCAGGCGTGTTTACAAAGCCTGGTTTCCGTTGGATGTCCTGCTTCCTTTGTATCGCCCTCTACTGGCCGGAGGGAGGCATAGATAAAACACGACATGTAAACAGGAAAAATACCCAAATAATTTGATTTTTCTTTTGAAAAACCAGGGGAACATTGTTGAAAAAACGTAATGTAACTTAAACTTTTCTCTGCTTCCTCCTAAATCATTGTCTACTTTTCTGTTGCTTTCTTAATAATTTTGTGGTTTCTAATAAACATAGGATTACCATAATATCCACCAATACAATCTTATTCATGTTTGGGATGGGTTTCTAATATATGTTGACGTCTGTTGTTTTTTTTTCTCTTTTCTTGTACTGACAGGATTGCACAACACTGCATACAAAAACGTTTTATCATCTAATTTTTAAAATTCAAACTTTTTAAGTATGTTCATTAATAAACCTTCCCACAGAACAAAGTAATATAAATGGTTGTGCAGTTTTTTACTTTTATTTCTTTTTTGTTAGATGTGACTTAAGTTCTGTAATAAACAGGCCACTAAACTCTCTGCTATGCTTTGGTAAACGTCTGTCACTTCCTGTCTTAACAGATGGTTATTTATTAGGTGCACACTCTTCTCCAGCAAAGTTTGAGTCAACTTTGTATTTTTTGAAATACACAATAGTTTCAAACCAGTTCAGTGTAACGACAGTTGCTATTTTGTTTAACAAAATATTTACATTTTTCTCATTTTTGTTACATCTCTTAACTAACTTATTGCATAATAAGAAGATCCATAATAAGAAGATGCCATATTTTATAGAATTTTATATATATATATATATATATATGCAAAGCACACACATTGGCTGACAGGTTTGTTTTCATTTTGAAGACCACTATTCTCTCTGTCTTTGATGGGTCAAGTTCCTGAAGGCTAGATCAGTGGAGTGCACACATGATCACAGCCTAATGACTTCAGCTGGAAAGAATTCCCTAATCCTTTTCCTTACTGGAACAAACAAACAAAAGCTGTTTAAGGAAATAGACTGATTCCCACATAAGGAATGGGAATCCTTAGCTAGTCAAATCAAACTGGTTTGATTTTACTTAGTTTGTTTTGTATGTTTAATCTGTTAATTGAGATATCTGGGGTGTATGTAAGACAATGTTAGATCTAAAGGGTGTATATTAACTTGTGAATGCTTTGTGTATGAATCCCTTAAACTTGGTCGTGTAGAGTAGGGTTGGACTGTGATTTTTAAAAGCCTAAGCTGCTGGATATGTGACCTTCGTGCCCAAAACTGAGACTAGTGAGATCTGCTATATCAAAAATCTGTTTCGAAAGTAAAATAAAAAACAATCAGAGCCCTGAAAAATTGTGCAGCCTGTTCTTGTCTTTTTTTCATCATCGGCCCTCTTTGTGACGGCTGGTTTTCATCCTGTTTGAGGGTTTAACAACAATAACAAATATTAGTTTAGTTACTGCCTGCTCCCATTAGCCCTCATGGTTCATGTAGAATCATTCATTTAAGAAAGAAGAGCTAAATATAACTTTCTTTACAACGCATGTCATGCAGGAAGGATGACCTCATACAGTGTGACTTAGCTGAAATTATGATCCCAAGTCAAATGGTTTTTTCTGACTTAGTAAACGATGACATAAACCCACCCAAAATCTGTTTAATAGGCTCTGTAAATGTTCTCTTGGCTTTAATTAGTCTTTACGACCCGGCGCTCTCTCACCATTGCGTCATGTGTTGCTGATAACGTGGAGCTGGCCGAACGCTTGGTATCACAGAGTGTGATGTGAAGAGGCTGCCATTATCACCTCCCTCCGAGGATTTTATGGTTGTCAGATTTGCTTCAAGGCCACCTTTCCTGCCTCCTTCTGCACTTTCTCACCACAGATAATCTGGAACACACGTAGAACTGGCCTTATCGGTTTGACCTAGAAGAAGGCGGCGTCTGTGTGCTGCAACATTTTTGTATAAGTAGTTCATGTTTATTAGCTTTAATCAGACGGCTCCTTCTCCTTCTCATGTCTGGCTGTATGAGCACATGTATGAACCCGAGGGCTTTATTAGCTTTGCCTGCATGTATTGTTAAGCCCTGCAGGATTTCACAGCAGGCGTTCTGTTAAACAGCCCATCACACTGGTGGCACATCAACAGGAACAATGGAGACAATAGTGAGCGCTGACGTACAGTCCCTCTATGTTTGCTGATACCATATGTACAGAAGCTGTGGCTTCGCTGACTATGAGGCTCTGCCATGCGTCAGGATGCTTTGTCTCTTATTCCCCAGACACCGGTTCCTGCTGCAGGAAAGCTTACGGATGATGACCTTTAACCTCTGAAGAGCGTCTAGACAAAGAGGGGCACACACTCCCCCTCTGAGGCAGTCAGAAATCTCCCAAAACAGACTCTTAATAGCAAGGACTATGACAAAACACCTGTTTATTGGTTTAAGAAAAAAAAAATCTGTAGAAATTTCTTAATGATCCGTTACATGACACATGCTTAACCTTTTCAAATCATCAAAAATAATTTTATATCAAAGAAAGAAAGCCAGAGGAAGCATAACATGCATTTTATGAATGATTATTTAACTTATTAAGGGCAATGCATTTTATAGCATAGGTTCTGATTCAGCAATATTATAAAGGTTTCAAGCTCAAACAGTCTGTTTTAAGACATTCGACATCTGTTTGGCTTCAGATCCAGACTTTGACTAGGTCATTTTTAAAATCTTCATTTTGTTTTCAGCAAATGTCCTGAATTTCAGGGGTTCCTTAAGGTCAGCTATAGGGAGTAAGTGAGAAGTTATAATCACTCCTTTAGTACTCTACATATCTGAAAAATGCTCACCATATAGATTTATTAAATGTATTTACATTTCACATTTTCAGCAACACTGCAATTCAAAGTGCTTTACACAATTAAAAGGAAAATAAAACAACAAACAAGCATGAAAAAACATTACATTCTTGTGGCAAAGTAAAGAAAAACAATTACAGGTTGAGAGACAAAGTACAGTTTATGGTGCGCAGAGATGTTATTAATCAAAATCAGCTTTAAACACATACCATACCATACCAACTTTATTTATAAAGCACTTTAAAACAACCACAGCTGATACAAAGTACATTAAAACACAACATAACAATTTAAATAAATAAATAAATAAATAAATAAACATAAAAAAATAAAAACTCTTACAGTTTAAAAACAAACCAACCAACATGCAATTTAAAACTAGATCCTGCTGGAGTTGAAAGCCAAGTAAAATATTTGGGTTTTTAACATATAATACAAGAACATTAGGTAGAATATGAACAAATATGTTTTGCTTTATATTGGTGTGTAGCAGAAATAGTGAACCAAACAGACTTATATTTCTCTTCCGCAGTCATTTGAATCAACATTGTGGAGTCATCGCTGTTGTTTGAGTCGGAGCTTTACATAAACTCAAATTAACTCACCAGGCAGGGGGGAAAGCACCGCAAAAAACGTGTTTTTCTGCATGCCCGAGTCTCAATCAGGAGCTGTCATGTTTCCATGATGAGGAGTCATGACACCAGCAGGGCCCGGAGAGGAGGACAGGTGTCTGTCTGGGCGGGGCGGAGGCAGCCGCTCAGGTGAGCGGAGCCACGCCCCCTGGAGACCAAACAATCGTTGCTGCTGGCACTACTTTCCCCGCAGAGTCCCCACTGTGATCCAGACACGGGAGCTGCTCTCAAGGACCATCGATGAATGGCAGCAGCTCTGCGCTTTTATTCTCTGCATTTTTAGAACAAGAACCAGAATCAGTGTTTCATTTATAGCAGTGGGGGGGGAACAGCGATCGCGTTAGTCATGGAGCGGCTGCACGAGTGGAGCTTCAAGCCAAAGAAACTAGAGCTGGAGGAGGACTTTTACTTTGACTATGGAGCGGAGGAAATAACAGATTACCAGGACCCCTCTGAACTCCTGGCTGCTCTGAAACAAAAGGAGGAAGAGGTTATTTTGGCAGCGCAGCTGGGAAACGCGTTGCTCTTGGAAAACCGTCAGCTGAAGGAGCAGAGCGACAAGCTTCATGAACAGTTCACCGACAAGCTGGAGGTAAGGGGCAAAAAACAGATTTCTGTTTTTTTTTTTGTTTGTTTGTTTTGTTTTGTTTTATGCGTTTCAAACAGGATTTAATTAACCAAAGGGGTATAATTAGCGAAATGTATAACTGGAGAGATGTGCTGCGTAAAAAGTTTGCGTTTTAGGTGGGCGGGTAACTGGGATAATGAGTTTTCACAACTCGGAGGGAAAAGTCTTCTGTTTTAAAGAGAGCGATAAACACAGAGGAACAGATTAAACTGGGTTGAATGAACAGAATTGCAAGTAAATGGTTATTTTAATGCCATCTGCCAAATTCGTGAAAAATCCATTCACTTCTTCTGAAAAGTGCTCCAAGTTTATGTCCCATCTTTATAAAATGCGCAATAAAGGTTAACTTTTCCCCCCATAAGTTGTTTTACTTGTGTGCAAGAAAAATCGGGTTTCCGCCCATTTGTTCTCTCTAAAAAGACAAAACAATCACTCTCAGTTTCGGTGACTGGACAAGCTTTTCTGTCCGACTGAAATGTCAACACGGAAATGATTCCCAAGCCACACGCTGCAAAGTGAGGGGAAAAACGCTGCCAAACTGTTCTGTACTTCTCTCTTATGGTAATCATTTCTTGTGCAACAGCTAGTCGGTGTTATAGCCAGACCGTGAGGAGGGGCGCTGTTCCCATGTGCCAGGTGTTTTGTTGCATAAAATCTCACACTTGAACGATTACACATCTTTTTGTTCCTGTATCTGAAGCCCTGTTCAGATATGATGTAACTGTATCCCCTGTTATTTTTGCAACAGCAAAAATAATTGTAAAGTATT
>NW_015113505.1:387080-404926 GCF_001443285.1 Poecilia latipinna
TGGATGAAGGGCATGAATGACTCGATGATTTTGGAGCTGATGTTCCCGCCGCCACCTGTTCACCTTCCGCCTCGTTTCCTCCTGCAGGAGCTGGAGCAGGGGCGTCATGAGCTGCGACTGAAGCTGGAGGGCTGCCAGTCCCAGTGGGAGAGCCAGGTGGGAGAGCTGGAGCGGGACGTGAGGGAGCTGAGCGCCCAGGTGGAGCAGCTGACCCGGGCGCTCAGCGAGGCCGAGAGGGACAAGGGCCGGCTGCAGCTGGAGCACGGCGAGCAGACGCAGCGTCTCAGGGAGGAGCTCAGAACTGTGAGTCCAACACAAAAGACAAATCCTTGTGGCCGCGACGGCTACGACGGATCCACTTCTTCAGGCCGTCTGGGCCGAACCGCATAACTGGAGTGTAATCTGATCCGATTGTATGAAACTAAGCTGCTTGTGTGTCAGTCTGACTGAGTCTGAACTGTTTTAGCGTTAAGCTGAGACTCTCTGCGCTCAGAGTGAGGTCTGTCCAGAACCAGAAGAGTCAGAAGTTTACATACGCTGATGTTCCAGGCGTTTCAGAACTTTAGAGTTCTGGATCCAAACTGCGGGCATTTGTCTTGTAATCATTATTAGCTGCAATAAAAATGGTCCAAAGCATCATTAAAATAAAATGGAAGTGTATTTAGACTTCTAACAAGAACCGTATATACAGGAGAGACATTCAGTCAGTAGCTGGGTGTTTCTTCCTTTTTCTTTATTTTTTTCTTTTGGCATGCTGCGGAAGATCTGTTCTGGTGTTGAGCAGGATGGAAATAATATGTAAACAAGAAGGGGAGTGAAAGCTAATGCCGTGACTTGATTTCAGACGGGGAGGGGAGATTAGACTGTATCTGACTGCTGCTGGTGTCGCTTTACAAAAATAAATGCACAAGAAATCCAGTTTCAGTGACTTTTGTAGCCATTTCAAAGATTCTAACTCTTGAAATGTGTTTTTCGGTGTGTGTGTGTGTGTGTGTGTGTGTGTGTGTGTGTGTGTGTGTGTGTGTTTTAAGATACTATAAAAAATAACTAAAGCCTTTCCTCTAAATCCATCAGGCTCAGGGATATGTATCAGTTTCCCCAAAGTTGTCCCAAACAATCCCTATTAACTCTTTAGTCTGCTTAGTGTTTTAAGTTAATGGAGTTACACAAAGTTAAGTTTTAACTCGAAAACTTGCTTGACATCACAAGTGATTCAGTAACGGCATCCAGCTGACTCAGGTCCTTCATCCTGCATGCGTTCAAGCCAAACATTTATCATCCTCGGTTTCTCATCTCACAGAAAAAACCCCTCCCAGAGCACAAAAATTAGGTCTGACATATTTTACGGCTTCTTATCAGTGAACCAGGAGGAGCCGACTTGATCCCCGAGCTGGACAACCTTGAGTAATTTTCCAGCCTTGGAAAACATGTCGTGTTCTCCCAAACATTTGTGAAAATGTTGCGTTCCACTCGACCGGTCGCCTAACAGACCTGCTCCTTTGTGTTGTTGTGAAATCTGCCTCAAAAGTTAAAAATGAATCCAAACGGGAGCTAAACCCTCCCAGAAGTCAAGGTCCAAATAATCTAGGAACTCCTCCACTGCTGGGAATCAACAGACTCCCTTAAAGTTCAGGAAAAAGTCAATTTAGATAAAAAAAAAAAAGCTCAACTCTCTGAGCTGCTTTAGGAGAGAGGGAGAGAGAGAGAAGTGAAGGAAGTGTCTAATTTGGCTGGCAGGAGTCATTCATAGTTATTGGCTCTGTATTGCTGGTAAAATGTCAGAAACTGAAGCGAACAGGTCGGTGGAACTACTTTGGAGAGGAGCTTTGTGTTGAACGTTTGGTGGTCAGATGTGGTGAAGCCGACGGCCGCTGCCCGCTCGGGTGAGTCATGGCTATTTGTCATGTTTTTTATTTTTTAATTGCAGCTTGCAGACTGGTGGCCTGTTAAGTCCAGAAAGGTTGACTTATTATCTGCAAACCCAAAAACAATACAATTTTCTTCTTTCCTCGTATCCCAGGCATTGAAATGCATGAAGCCAAGGAGTTCTTGCAGAAGACGGTAGATTGATCAAATTTCTTTATTTTCTTTCATTGTGTTTCACAACAACCGTTCTGATTGTGGCTGGATTTCATAAAGTCCCTTGCCAGGAAATTAATTGTCCTTTTAAACTGCTCATAAGCAATTGAACAAAACTAAATGGCTCATAATTATAAACGGGGGGCACAGAGACAACTTATTCTCATGTTGCATGTTTTTGTTTAGGGAGTTTGTTGAACCGCTTTTCACTGTAGTCACGGCTGAAAGTGGAGAGTGTTGACATGCTAAATGCTTTTTATGGTGGGTTGTTTTTTTTTTTGCCAAATCACTCAAGCTCATTCATGTCTTATGAAGAAAATAATTGGAAATGGTCGTACATCCTCAGTTAGATTTAGACGTGGACTTTGACTGGACCGTTTCAGTGAAGTTGCTGTCCGTTTTGACAGGTTTTCTTCCAGGATTGAGTTTCATCCATTTTTTATTTTTATTTTAATCAACTCTGATTGTGACAGTTCCCCTCTCCCTATGGAAGAAAGGCACTTCCACATCATGATGCGGCTACCACCGTGTTTCACTGTGAGGACGGCGTGTTTAGGATGAACTATTTCAGTTTGGTGGCTTGAGAAAACGTTCCATCTGGTCTTTTAAGATTTTACTGGAAGCAGCAGCTTAAAAACAACACAGAGAACGGAAAATGTCCACACAGAGTTCAGAAGTGAGTGGATAAACAGCAGGTCCAGATCCAGAGAGGGACAGCTTGAACATGAGGGAGAACTGAGCGCTGCCAGGATTTAATCACATTAATGGTCCTGCAGTCTGCCTGATGCATCCGTTTGTTTCTAATTGCATGATTCGCATTAGTGGGAATTTTCCTGTCAGTCTTTATCAAGCTAAAACATGAAAAGTAATTCAGAAGCAAGAGGAGGTTTTGACATTTTCTTCTCGGGATGGAAAAGGAGGAACTTCATTGGAAACTTGAACGTGAACTTGGCTACAGTTGATGAGAAATACCAGCCTGCAGCAGGAGTCTGTTTATGATGGCAGGCTGGAGATATTCAGTTTCTGAAAGGAGAACTGAGGTTATTAACCAATCAGATCCACCCAAACTCAGTGACACCGGTCCAGTTTTCCTCCAGTCATCCTGACTGTCCCATGTTTATTGACTTTCTATTGTTCTAATTATGTTAACACAAACCCATATTGAAAACGGTAGTAATGCTATATGAATGAGCGCATGACCTGCCGTATACATGCAAAACAAGGGTTAAAAATGAATTCAAATGAGATGGAATAAAAGACATAGCAATGCACAGGATGTCAAAATGGATAACTAATATGAAATAAACATTTATGTCTTTATGGTTTTCATTCAAGATGTCTCTGTTAGTTTAACATTATTCCCTTTATTTATTTATTTATTTATTTATTAGTTTGCCACACCAGTCTTTGATTATTATCCTCACTGTTTGAAATTGTGACAAAAAGTTAAGATTTTATTCTGCAGAATCCTAAAAGAGGTTTTTATCCATGAGTGAAGTAATCCAAAAAGCATTTGTAGTAAATCAATGAAGGAAATTGCTCAGTTTTCCATCCATTTTTCTGCATTTTTATTTAGTTTTAAATAAAAATTTGATCATTTATTTAAAAGCTACTTTAAATTTTAAACACTGTTCTTTGAGTAATCATCAGGGTTTTTTTCACAGACCAAAAAGAGACTTTATTTTATAAGTATTACTAAAGAGGCTTTCCTGATGGATAATAACCATCCATGGAAGTTAATAATATACTTTTCTTTTAAGATAAAAAAAAATTATCATTTAATAGAAAAAAATATATATTTTATCCTTTTTTGTCCTGGCCGTTCTACTTTTCCTGCTGTTTATCCACTCTGTTGTTTATCCACTCACTTCTGAACTCTGTGTGGACATTTTATGATATAAATCTGTCTTTTCCTTTGACCGTTTTGATGCTGCCTCTCTCACCCAAACATCCCCGCGTCCCAGAGGGAGAGCCGACCTTTCCTGCAGGGTGGCGTCGGCTGTGGCTGCGGTTGTCAGCTGGTCCATGTCTCTGGAAACCTGAGGCCTTATACTTCTTCCAGAGAAGGGTTCTCCTCACTCTGGTGTTTTTGCTGATGGTTAGTCAGTGTGTTGGGGTCTCTATTGTGGAGGAGGCCCACGTTTGTGAAACGACAGAGAGACGAGACATTCATTATTAGCTGCTCTCCAGACTACAACTTTGCTTCTGTGGGCCGTGTTTTGTTTTTGTCCATCAGTGTCTCCTTCGTTCTCATCACACGTCCTCTCCTGTTTAAGCCTGACTTCCTCTTTGCACTCGCTCTGAAGCCTATTTGCCCCTGTCGTGTCCAAGTTTACCCCCTCCCCCTTGCTCCACGGCTGTCCAATGTGGCATGAAGATGTCACAAAGCGGACCAAGAAGCCTCTGCGCTCAGCCTGCCGCCGAGGCCAGCCTTTCGTCTGGTATTATGTGGGGGTGATGGGACCTGACAGGCTCCTGCCGAACTGCTGAGTAAGGGGAATCGAGGGTCCGGGTTCAGGACACGGGAGGCTGGAGGCGGGGAGCAGGGCGGATATTTGGTCGCCACGGAGATACTGTGCAACTCGGAGAGATGGTACTCTGAGCTTAATTTTGTTGATGTTGGATGTTAGAATTTTAAGGAACTTTGCAGCCTGTTTATTTTCCTGTCCAGATTCTGCAGTCCAATCAGATTTTGACCAGGGAAAAACTTCCAAATTGTAAAACAGCTTTTATTTGCATCTTAAAGCTATCTAAACTGTCCAAACATTATTTTAAAAAATGTACATGGATCATGCAAACTTATAAAAAACTATTTCTTTCATCACCTGACATGCAACTTCTTGTTGAGACGTAGTTTAGAGTAGGCAGAATTATGTAAAATCAACTTTTTTGAGCTTTACATCATTAAGTTATTCCCACATAAAAAACATACCTGGAGTGTTGCCTTGAAACTTTCACACACGTTTGAGAAATCCTTGACCTTTGCCCCCACAAAGCGGCAACTATTTCCACTATTTCCTCCTCGGAGCAGCGCAGCTCCTTCAGACTAGCAGCAGCAGCCAATAGCAAACACCTGGTGGAGCTACTCATTGGCTGAGCTCATCATGCAAACTACTTCTCAGTTCAACACTTCTAGAAATGGGAAAATGGAGAAGCGTTGTGATGGTATGCTGAAGATTTGCGAAAGAACAGGAGCTTCTTGAAGAGACAGAGACTTCACAATTTGACTTCAAATTGACTTCAAATTGTGAAGTCAAATTTCTTTTCATGTTTGAAGGTAACACAGTCACTTGATTGTGCCAGAAAATGTCACCAAGTGCCTGGAAAATGCATAATGCCGGCCCTCTGAAGTGCTGGAGCTGTTTTTTAACGATCTAGTTATTGCATATCTTGTAAACATAAGTGGTACTCGTGCTCAATTTGCTTCTGGATGTTGTAATGCTTAAAGGCCACAAACTTCTGCTCCTTTGTAAGCCTGTTTTGTTTTTGTCTCGCAAGGCGATGGAGGTGGAGAGAGCCATGTCCAGCGAGCTGCAGGCTCTGAAACAGGAGCTCCAGCAGAAAGGAGGCCACAACCGGCAGCAGGACGAGGAGCTGATCAGCGCCATGAAGGAGCAGGTAAATGCAGACATGATAAAAGCAAGTTCAGTGTTGCACTCCTGCTAATAACACGGTCTAATTGTTTTCTACTTGCACTGCCAGAGTGTCCAGAACAACCTGCCCTGTCGTTTATCGGTTTGCTCCATGTTTTCGGCCAGTAAAGTGTTTCTGTTTCGTGTAGCATGAGCAACAAACAGCAGCTCAGGAAAAACTATTCAGCGTAAATATAAGACAATTAGTTCAAACTGTCATGTTGGGCTCTTAATGAAGCCTTTTTGAATTTACCGTGGATTTATTGTCATCCTTGGACTTGCAGAATCAAATATGTACGCATTTACTCTTAAAATTTGGATAGATGTCTCTAAGCAAGTTGCAATGACATTCACATCAACAAGCTTGTGGAATACAGTTACTCAGATGGCAACTGTATTTATAATTAATTATAACCATTCTCAAAATTTATTCATAAGCCATTTTTTATCCTACAAATTCTTTTGTTTTTCATTTTTCTCTTCAGTCCTCACTGCCTTTGTACCGTCTCACTGTTTCACTTTGCAGTAGATTCAGACGTACGGTTGCTGTAGGAGGATCAGCTGGTTAGATAAAAATCTGTTTTGTCATTTTTGTGCAGGTGTTGAGACTCACACAGAAGGAGCAGGAGCTGGAGCGACGCTTGGAGAGTGTCGGTCAAGAAAACGCTGAGCTCAGAGCCAGTTTGGCCTCTTTACAGACACGTTTGGCCCAGCACAACCAACTGGACCAGCAGCACAGCCAGCAGGTAAACACACACAGTGCGTCCGTCCTTCTTCAGAGCTATAAAACCGCTCCTGATTGGGTTAATTGGATAAGTAAACAACATTAAACATCACTGTGATGCTGCTGGTGAATGAATAAAAGCCTCGGTGATAAAGGGACGCTCCGCGCTCTGCCTGGCTGCCTGGGTTTCGATGGGATTGTAGAAAGAATTGCTAAACAATCACCTCATCCCTGCTATTGTAACTTCCACCCACAAGTCCGGATTCCTGACGTGTTCGCTTGGTTTCACGTTTGCTGAGCCGGAATCTGGCCCGTCAGGATTTCTCTTCAGACGAATGTTTGCACAGGTCACACAAAAACCATGAGCAGCTTTAATAAACAGAATCAGACTCTTTTCCACTTTGCACTTTACATATTGTAATTGCAAGTTTTACGAAAAAAAAATGATAGAAATTGTTGTTATTTTTTTGTTAAGCTTCGTGAAGCATGGCAGGAGGTGGAGGTGGCACGGGACCGCTCGCAGCAGCTACAGGCTCAGGTGGAGGAGCTGCAGGAGGAGGTGTCCCTGCAGGACAGCAGGACCCACTTGGATGCCTCCTTGCTGTCGGAGCTGGAGGCAGCAGACTGGGGCATCAGCAAAGAACAGGTACAAGAGTTCAGCTTTGGTAACCATCCTTATGCAAGAGAACGACTGGCGAAAGCATCTCAGGCGTCTGATTTATGCTTCAAGACCTGCTCAGTAAATCGAAAGTCATTGTTCTAATTGGGAACAATCCTTTGAAATGACTCATCTTTTTAATTAAAACTCTTTCTACTTTATTGTTTTGCTGCTTTGTTATTAGTACTTTTATTAGAAAGTGCTAATAATGCTGGAAGACAATGTGTTAAAGGCCATTTCAGGCAGAGACCTACTTCTGCATTATCCTGCATCTGTTGACTAATCACTTACATTTTTTGTGTATAGTTAAACAGTCAAAATGAGGAAAATTTCATGCATTAGATTTTATATAGACTTATCTCTCTGTGTCATTGCTATCGATGTCACGATTAGAACCGTTTGTCTCAGTTTAGACATTTATAAAAGTTAATGAAATTAGTAGAAGGTTTCCACTTAAAAACTGAGGTTTTTAAAGTGAGGCGTAATAAAGCTAAATTTCATAAGTATTACCTAACATTATCATTTTGATTTGGTAGCACTTGACTCCTTCAACAATCATGTTCAACATGTATCTTGTATCTGTTTCTAGTTCACAGCAAGTGATATTTTGTTCCATCTGGAGTTTTGATGCGTGTCTCCAACTCAAAGCGACTGCAGTGTTCTGACAATGCATCACCTTGAAATATTAATTGTTTCCAAACTTATTCAGTTTCTAACAAGGTCACATGTTGCTACAGCTGCTGTTTTTCTTTAGAGCTGTTTGCTAAAGTTTTATGCTAACTTTAGCATAAGAAAGTTAGCATTAGTTTTGATTTGACTTGTTGATAATTCTGCTACTTCATAAACGGAGCTTATCATTGAGTATTGTAAAATTTATTGAACAGAGAGGCAAGAAGCTGTAGCAGTCTGTGCCGTCTCACTTTAACTCAAAGTTTCATTGTGACAAGTTAAAATTAAAATGAAAACCAACAATGTGTTGAGCCCAGTCTGTAGCAGTTTAGCACACAAAATTAGGGAGAGTTTTTTGAAAATTGACTTATAATTCAAGACAAAGACCCTGTTAGAGTAGATTTTTTTCTTTTTTACTTTTATTCTTTTAATAATTTTGTAATTCATGTTTGTCTTTCATTGATTCATGGAGGACTTTGGTCTTTTTTCAATGCCAATTGACAAAACACACAAGAGTGCTAAATGTGAAATTCTGAATGACTTTGGAAATCTGAAATTATTAAGAATAAATTAATTTTCAGTCATTGCACCTGTTGGCAACTTTGGTCATCAACCTAAGGAAATTAGGTTTATGTTAGCCACGCATTATATTTCTGAAACAAAATGTAAGTATTTTTATTTCCATTTTATTAAAACTTCATTAAAAATAGAAGTTTCTCTATAAAGAATTAAAGAAACAAAGTCAGTGGCTGTAATTTAGATTTATTTTGGTATTTCTTTAATTGCATTTATTTAAGAATCCCTTTAAAAGGATTTTTTTACAAGATTCTTTGTAAAATATAAATAAATCAAAACTATAAAGCACAGTTGAAGATTTTGCTAAAAAGCTCACATGCAAAACAAATAAAAACTCCTTCTGATAAAAATCTCAGTTTGTTTGAAAGTTATTTACACTATTTTTCTTTAAGTAACTTATAAGAGCCTTAAAACACATTTTACTTTCTTTCCCAGAAAAACAGATACTGGGGGAAAAGAAGCAAAAGCCCTTTTCTCAGAAGTCATAAAGCTTCTCTTTAAAAATTACAGTAAACACAATCGTGCTTGACAGCAAGACAATACATTTTGTCAAATATTGACTGACAGAGATGCCATCATTTTGTTTGGACTGAACACCCTGTACCTGCACTGTTTGTTTTTCTAGCATTCCTGCCCGCAGTGCTTCGCTCATAGTGTGTTTTTAGCAAAAACTTTGCAAACGTAATACCCGGAATATTAATGTCTTTCCTGAAAGTCCTGAGCTGTGAGATCACGGAGAAACCCGGTCGATACGGGAGACTTCAGGAAATCAACACACATGTTGTGGTGAAAAACACAGTCGCTCTTTTCCCGCAGAAAGGGGGAAGATGACAAGTTCTATGTGACAGTGTGACACAGTCCAAATGTCTTTGTGTGGAGAGATTGAACATAGAAGGGAATGAGGTCGATGAGTCTTCACACTCCTGATGTTAAAACATCAGTACAACAGGAAGATCTAATACGTTCCTGGATTCGTGCGTCATTCGCTTTGCTTCTCGTTTCTCCTGGCTGCATTGTGGGAATATTTCCATTCTTATTATTTTCTTTTTCTTCAGCTTTCATGTCCCAAACATTTTAAAGAATCAGTTCATTTCTGTTCAAGCTTATGAGCCGAGGTGGCAGATGAAACATTTTATTGTTTCAGCCATGTCTCTTTTTATAAAATGTTGCCTGACATTTGAATGATAAAATTCAGGCCAGTCATCTGACACCAGTTCAGGTAAAAATAGAAATGAGCTAATCCCACTCACCTCCCTTTGTGTAAATACCAGATGTCACTCATTCACTCAAGTCATGAGACTACAGCAGACGGAAAGGAAACAGAACAAAGAAGTTTGTTTTTGTTTTGTTTTTTTATTTGTTGAACCGCTTTGACTTCCATTAAACCATCCTTGATACGTTTCATTTTGAAAACCACAAATATGTTGGCCTTCCCAGAAGCTGGGCCAGTTTTTTTGAACCGGTTTTGATTACGCTAACTCTTTACTGAGGATAGATTGACGTGTTTCTGTCTCTGCCTCCTTATATCAGATGACTGAAGAAATGGGCTCCATCCTCCAGTTACTCCTCCCTCTGACCCGGGGTCTCAGCACCTCCGACGTCACGGATCAGCAGGACGACCTGCAGGCTTTGATGCGCCGACTGAAGGGAGCGGCCCAGTCCCTGTCATCCAGTTCCCAGGTGAGTGCCAGCAGAGGGAAATGGGAACAAAAGGCTGCATTGTTGGTTCAAACATAAAAAGGACAAAATGAGTTCACTTTTTTTTGTTGTTTTTAAAAAGTTGTCTCAACTTTCATTAGTAAAGAATCACTATACAGGGATATATATCAGATAAAGAATGATCCAGTAAATCATTTGAGCTGCACTTTATGGGTAAGCATGCTCTACTTGAAATTCAGGTTTGTATTTTTATATCCTTTGTTCAGCACTAGAGAAGCATACACAATACCTCATTATGATAATGTATAAATCTGCTGAGGTGAAAAGTTTACCTTTACTCTTTTATCAGAGGTAAGCGATGCATGCAGAACGAAGAAAAGTAAAAAGTGCATCCTTAGCCATCCGGTTTATTTAGTCTTTCTTATTTAAATGTTGATATTTAACCTGCCCTTTTGAGTCTAAAAGAAAAAAGAAAATTATGGCAGAGCAGTTTACGTTTTCCGGAGAAGAATAAAATTGCATCAGTTTCCATCAATGTCTTTCTCCGGAAAATATTTCAAGTTTCCTCTTTAGAATTATTTTTTGTGAAGAGTGATGTATAAATAAACTTCAACTGTTTATTGGTTATTAAAAACACCTGAACACGTACAAGCACTGTTCACCTCTCATTTGTCCCAGTTGATAATTTACAGTTTCTTTTTGCTGCTATCTTGCAGATACAGTCGTCAATCTTTGTCTCGCTGCATTTGTCCTGTAATTAAATAACCAGCCGCGCCTTCAGAGTATCGTCCCATGAAGGCCGAAGCCACAGAAACCCCTTCTGTTGCTCATGCGTGGCTGACACCTGATCTCTCTGCTAATGTCTGTTTCTGTCTAGGAGGTGAATCTGGCCTTTGTTGGCGGGACGGCAGATCGCTGTGGGAATCTGAGCGCAGCGCAGGAGCTGAGGGATCAGGTAACCAGCGATGAAGAGAACTCGGGTCGTTGCCTGTGGCGTCCTATTGTATCAAAACTGGGCTGTAGCACAGACTTTAAATCTTCTTTCATGCCATCAGCCCAAAGTAGCTGACTTAACTTATAAAAACTTAATATAACAGTATGAATACAGTTATACTCATCTTTTGGCTACTTTGTTTAATGCTGCCTTTAAAATCTTTATTTTATTTACAAGTGAAAACAATCTTTCATAGCACATGATAAGATTTTGGGGTAATGTGGTTTTATTTAGCTTTTTGTTATTCTGTCTTCTTGCTGCAGAACATCCAGCTGCAGCAGGAGAATGCCGAGTTGCTGCAGAAGCTGCAGAGCATACAAGATCAAAAGGACTTCGTCCATCAGGCCATCAGAGATCGGGATGACGCCATCGCCAAGTACGCAACTCATAATTGTTAAAGTATTCATATTCAGATAGTTTGCAGTTTACATAAAGTGCTTTGCAAAAATATCCGTAGCTGCTAAACCTTTTCACAGTTTGCCACGTCACAACCTAAACTTGGAACATATTTTATTGGGACTTTGCATTGTGGAGTACTTAAGGGTACAAGCTTATTTGCAAATAAAACCTAAAACATATTGAAATTCACTTCCCCCTTTGCTTAGAGTCCCATAAATAAAATCTGATGCAATCAACTCCATTAATAAGTTGCCTAATTGGCAATTGTTATTGCTTATTCTTGCAGCTGTTCCGTTGCGGCAAATCTGATCCTCATTAATTAGAAGCATTTTGTTTTATCTCTCAACAGGAAAAATTTGATGGAGGCTGAATTGGTGCGAAGCAAAAACGACATGATGTGTTTGAACAACCAGTTATTAGACGCCATCCAACGTAAGCTGGAACTGTCGCAGGAGCTGGAGGCCTGGCAGGTCAGCTTGTCTTCAGTTTTGACTCTTTCTAATGTCAGCTCAGCTCCAAAAAAATGCGTTTTAATATCTGCTGTACTGTCGAAGCAACAACATGTATTTGGAAGTCTCTCCACATGTCCTCAGTGGGGCTCAAGGGACAGACATTTATGTCCCAACAGTTTTGGGGGATATGAGCAGCAGGAGTCCATGAGTTGCCGAGCCGAGCCATCTGCTGCCCCGTCTGAGCATCTTGATAACATCTATACTAAAACACTGATTTTATTTTCTGTGATTTAGATTCTTTATTCGGATTAAAAGACTAATTTATAGTGATTCAAACATGAAAGTAACTTGAAATTGTGACTTTCTGCATGTCGAAGCTTATTGGTTCAAACCCAAAACGTATTTTTGAAAAAAAAAAAAAAATTAAAACAAATTGTTTGGGATCAAAAATGTTGTAAAAACCTTAAAAATGCATTTCCAATTTTCATATCTGAGGAAATTAGCAAGGGAAATTGAAAGTGTATGTGTATGTCATTTAATTACTTGATTTTTTTTAATTAAGACGTTCACAAAAGACATTAATAAATACTCTGTTAATTAGCATGGGGGTGTACACATACCATTTACCATTGAAACCTGGTTTAATGCTCAAAGGGAACAAAATGGCCGACTCCTAAAAAACTAGGATCCTTTCTGTCATCAAACTTTATACTTGACCCAGTGCAGTCAGGAAAGCAGCACTCCACAACATTAGTTGCTTGTTCCTGACACTGCAGCAGTCTTTAAGATGCTAAAAGTCTAAAAGAGTGTTGAGATCATTTTAATGACGGATAAGAAAACTAAGTGAGAGAATCTCAATTTATCACAGTTTGTGAATTCTGTCCTGCTCACCCGCTCCATCCTTCCTTCGCCTCAGGACGACATCCAGATCGTCATCAACCAGCAGCTGAAGTCGCAGCAGCAGACGGAGCAGCCGCAGAAGAAGCCCACCGCCAACGGCCTGGCGTTCTTCCGACGGCCCAGCAGGACGGCCTCCACCTGGACGCGCCAGCTCTCCTCTTCCTCCTCGTGGAGTTCAGACAGTAATACGGACAAAGTGCAGGCCCCCTGGAGAGAATGGCTAAGACTGGGGAAAGGGGCACATTACGGAAAATGACGTCCTACAGAGCCCCACATGAAGCAACGAGATCAGAGAACGTCACAAGTGAAGACAACGGAGCCATGAAGTCACCTCTGAGAGATGAAGGACACGAACAAAGACTTAATCGATGGACATTTGTAGCGCAACACATTTCAGTGAAGGCTCAGCCTTCTTCAGATCTAAGCTGTGACAACACCAGCAATCTCATTGAAACTGTTAACAAATTGTGAGCATGGACTCTTATTTTGTTTATTATATAAAACTGTATAATAATTACACAACGCTTGTAATTCAGTGGAAAGTTTTTGTTTATCTAACTTGACGATCAAACACTTAATTAATTTTACACTGAATCTATTTCCACTAAGTTGGATGTAAAAGTTTATGTTTTTTGAAGGTTGTGTTCAAAAGTTACTTTCTTCTGAGATGTACAGTAATGTATTTTTTTTAAAATATAATTTTCACTTTGTCTTTTATTAAAAAAGTTCATTTTTTCCTCAGTGTTTATACAGACATAAACTGTATTGTTTTCCTAAAATTTCTGATGTCATTTTTGGCACATTTTACACTTCAGAGTTTCATAGCATATTAAGAAGAAGCCTTTATTGTTTTATTCTAACATTTTAAAAAAAGTACAATTGGTCAGCTGACCTTCCATTCAAACAAAATGGATCAAAGGTGACATTAAAGTATCAGCCTAAAAATGAAGAATTGTTCTGGTTCTACTTTAATTTAGTTTTGCAAAAATAGTTCTGGGAAAAATATTAAAAACACTCATTACAGGCACAACGTGTAAACAAATGTAGGGCTTTTAATTGTTTAATTCAATCCTTCATTTTTAGCATACAGCATAAATGTTTTTTTAAGAGAGTTTGGTTCACAAAATTGTGACTTTTTCCAGTTTTCCACAAATTGTGTATGCAGGGTTCCTGCCTCCAGAGGGAAAGAAACCTCAGATTATGTATAAATGTAAAAATGTTCTGGTAAAGGGCTGCACAGTGGCGCAGTTGGTAGAGCTGTTGCCTTCCCAGCCCTGGTCTTTCTGCATGGAGTTTGCATGTTCCGGTTACTCCAGTTTCCTCCCACAGTCCAAAAACATATCAGATTAAATGGCCTCTCCAAATTGCCCCTAGGTGCGAGTGTGTGTGTGCTTAGTTGTTTGTCTCTGTGTTGCCCTGCGACAGACTGGCGACCTGTCCAGGGTGACCCCGCCTCTCGCCCGGAACAATAGCTGGAGATTGGCACCAGCACCCCTCCTGACCCCACTAAGGGACAAGGGTGTAAAGAAAATGGATGGATGGATGGATGTCCTGGTAAAATTCTTGGTATTTAACCACTTATCAGAATTGAAGAAGTTGATTTAAACTGGTTAGTTTCCTATCGTCTCAGCAATGTTTATGTTTTTATCAGCTTTGGAGCTGATTCTTTGTTGATCCATGTTGAGGTTAAACTGGTTTCACAGTGAACTATAAGACTGGTGTTCAAGCAGCGTCTGCTTTGTGCAAGTCTTGGTTTTTGCAGGGCTTTTGCTGAACTGGTTTCCTTTCATCTGAGGGGAACAGTTTGGTGTAAATGGAGTAAAGATCCCAAACATACATTAAAACTGGTTTTGGAATTGATAAAGCAGGCAATGTTTTGAATGGGAGTGAATTGAGCCCCATTTAAAAGTTATAGACTGTTTAAAAACTGTCCTATGAAGTGATTCGCCCATCATCTCTCAAGTCTAACAGGCCTTTGTGGGAGAAGTGCTATGGTCTTGGTCAACAACAACATGTGTTGGTGTGATGTGGTGGTGCAGGGGTTAAGCACAACCCACATGTGGAGGCCTTAGTCCTTGACATGGCCATTGCAGGTTTGATTCCCGGCCGGGCGACATTTGCTGCATGTCTTCCCCTTCTCTCATTACCTTCTTTCTTGTCAATTCACTATCAAATAAAGGCCACTAGAGCTACTAAAGCCTTTAAAAAAAACATCATGTGCCCAAAGAATGAGGTCATCCGACAGGTTGAATATCCTGAATAACATGTAATGGTGTGTGATGTTTATTTGGACTGGCGTGGTATTTTGACACCAAAGTTGAAACAACTTAAACTAATCCTAGATGAAATGGTGCCACCTTCTGACATCTGAATTTCAATTTGAGGCTGTAATGAATATCAGTAAATTACAGTTTGATTAGTGTAAAAACAGTAGGCCTGGCTTCCCCATGCACTGATCTTCTATTTTAAATACAGTGTTGATTTGTAAAGACCACATCATCCATGTGCCAGTGTTACCCAGTGTTACCAGCAACACTACCACATCTCACCTGTGAAAGATAATCACATCAAAGTCAATGATAAAAAAAACTGACTGACAGCAGTATTCATCCAGAAGAAGAGATGACACACTTGCTTTTATTGAACTGTTCTGTACACATGACATAATAGAAAGCACAACATGATCTTTGACTTGCACCACCTATCTTGATCAGGATCACATAATCAGGCCAAGACAATCAGTTCACTCCTGAACTATAAATCGGTTGACATCAGCTTATCCGTTTCTATGTTTCTGCTGACACTCTGCTGACATGGCAACTAGCCTAAGCAAACAATGAATGTCCGTCTTGGATTCCTGGTTTTGTTTTATTTGTCTCTCTGAGGTAGAGTGATTAATTTATTGCAGCTGTCGCCATCAGAACTCTAATTGTCCCAACTAAAACAGAGACCAAAGGTGGACAAATGGATCTGCGCACCACTGCTAAACTGTTAATGCTCTAAGACTTTAAACATTTAATTTAGACATTAAATCTATAATCATCACAAATCCCTGGTGAACGAAATGCTGCTTACCAAATGATAAAGAAATGATTTTGAGCAGTTTGCATTTTCTGAACACTTTTCCATAAATAATGTTGTCCAGTTTAAAAAAAAAAAAATCCCCTGAGCCCCGGGCAGAATGATGAGTCAGTATATGAAACTCTATTACCTGGTTGCTGGCGAACAGGACAAACAGTTCTTGAAAGCTGCATTAAGTGGAACTGCTCAGTGGCTGTTGGCAATAACTGAAAATTGTTCCTCAGAAAGACATTGGATGGCTGCATGCTCCTCTTAAAATGAAAATGCTGCAGTGCATTAGTGACTATGCTTAGAGCAGACATATGGTGTGTCACAGATTGATACACAATTGGAGATTTTCTGCATTTTTGGTGCTTCGGTAAGAGGATAAATCATGTTGTATTTATTTGATTGATACGTCCAACTGGTAAAAACTGTCAAGAACAAAACATCTTTTTCATAATTCCCCTTTGTACAGTAATTTGATGCATATGCTTGAATATGGCAGTGCTCTGATGGAGCCCATGACTTTCTTAAATTGTATTATAAAACCCACTCTTAGCACACATTCATAAGTTTATCCCTGAAGAGAGTCCCTTGGTTTTCACAGACTTAATTTGAATGCAAGCAGATTGGTTTAACTGAACTAATGATGCCACAAGAGAGCATGAATACCAGATGAAAATGTTTTCAGGATATTGTAATCACACTGTGGGTTATTTAGGATCACTAATAGTCCATTACTTTGTTCAAAGAATAAGTAAGTTATTTGCCACAATAAGCCAATATGAACAAAGCTCTAAAACTATAGAGAGAAATCCCTTTTGAAAAAGGCTCCCTGAGAGATACAGTGTGTTGCCACCCTCTACTGATGGTCTAAACACACTGCAGGTTTTAAATAAGTCCAATTGGATACCATGGTTTTCTGAGAGCAGACACATTGAACCAACAAAATCAATGTGCTTACATCCCCACTGGCCTTTGCACAGTCATTTACTCTGTTTTTTTTTTTTACTAATAAATAACAGTTCTGCTGCACTGATATATTGTATTGTAAATAGTCTGTTATTTTTTAATGACAATGCACATGCACATTATGTATGCAAATCATCACACTCAGTTGCATATTTTGGATGGTGAACATAATATTACTATTTCTAATAACTGCACTGTATCACGTCATAATCCTGTACAGTATATTGTCATTGCTGTTGTTATTATTGTTAATCTTGTTTTGTATATTTTTTCCAACACTTTTTTGTGATCTTGGCATTTGTCCTCTGTGGCATCTCATTTTCAAATTGTGTCACATCACAACAACAAACTTCAATGTTTTATTTATTTATTTGTGTGAGAGACCAACACAAAGTAGTGCAAAGTTGTGAAATGGGAAACCAATAAAACAGTTTTCAAAAATGTTCACACAAAATGTGACATGCATTCGTGATCAGCCACCTGAGTCAATACTTTGTGGAACAGCTATTTGCATCTGTGACATTCTGCAAACCCTTTAGGCTATGTTTGTATCGTTTTGGCAAACTTATCTTTAATCCATTTTGTTTTGCAAAAGATTTCCCCTGAAGTCAGCGTATTGTTTGCGTTTAGCCCCTGCTTTTTAAGCATCCAAATTAAGTATCTCTAGTTAGGAAATACTCCATGCCTAACCGGAAGTGTCTGAAGAATGTGATTTTAATTGATTCCCAGTTTGAAATACAACAAAATTAGATCAAATTTATTATTATCTATTATTATTACCATAATAATAATAATAATAATAATAATAATAATAATAATAATAAATGACAATAATAACAATAAAAGTTGTGGCCACAATTTTTATTTTGTCCCATGTCACCAGATGAGTTCTGTAAATTACACTGCTGCACTACTGTGTTAAACAGATAACTGAATAAGCCGCCGCCGCCTTGACATTGTCTCACATGGATGACGTTTCTGTTTACTAAGGAACTGCCCCCCCCCCCCCCCCCCCCCCCCCTGGGCTTTTTTTTTTTTTTATCAAATTTCTCTATTCTCTCTTCACCAC